>NC_053490.1:2116154-2349333 GCF_905171775.1 Rana temporaria | reverse complement strand
GGTGTAGCAAGATGTCCGCTTTCCCCTTTCTCCGTGTATCCTTACTTCGGAGGAGTGTCGGGTGTAACAAGATGTCCGCTTTCCCTCTTCTCAGTGTATCCTTACTATGGAGGAGTGTCGGGTGTAACAAGATGTCCGCTTTCCCCTTCTCTGTGTATCCTTACTATGGAGGAGTGCCGGGTGTAACAAGATGTCCGCTTTCCCTCTTCTCAGTGTATCCTTACTATGGAGGAGTGTCGGGTGTAACAAGATGGCCGCTTTCCCCCTTCTCTGTGTATCCTTACTATGGAGGAGTGCCGGGTGTAACAAGATGTCCGCTTTCCCCCTTCTCAGTGTATCCTTACTATGGAGGAGTGCCGGGTGTAACAAGATGTCCGCTTTCCCCCTTCTCAGTGTATCCTTACTATGGAGGAGTGCCGGGTGTAACAAGATGTCCGCTTTCCCCTTCTCAGTGTATCCTTACTATGGAGGAGTGCCGGGTGTAACAAGATGTCCGCTTTCCCCCTTCTCCGTGTATCCTTACTATGGAGGAGTGCCGGGTGTAACACGATGTCCGCTTTCCCCTTCTCCGTGTATCCTTACTATGTAGGAGTCTCGGGTGTAGCAAGATGTCCGATTTCCCCCTTCTCCGTGTATCCTTACTATGGAGGAGTGCCGGGTGTAGCAAGATGTCCGCTTTCCCCCTTCTCCGTGTATCCTTACTATGGAGGAGTGCCGGGTGTAACAAGATGTCCGCTTTCCCCCTTCTCAGTGTATCCTTACTATGGAGGAGTGCCGGGTGTAACAAGATGTCCGCTTTCCCCCTTCTCAGTGTATCCTTACTATGGAGGAGTGCGGGGTGTAACAAGATGTCCGCTTTCCCCCTTCTCAGTGTATGCTTACTATGGAGGAGTGTCGGGTGTAGCAAGATGTCCGCTTTCCCCTTCTCAGTGTATCCTTACTATGGAGGAATGCCGGGTGTAACAAGATGTCCGCTTTCCCCCTTCTCAGTGTATCCTTACTATGGAGGAGTGCCGGGTGTAACAAGATGTCCGCTTTCCCCTTCTCCGTGTATCCTTACTATGGAGGAGTGCCGGGTGTAACAAGATGTCCGCTTTCCCCTTCTCCGTGTATCCTTACTATGGAGGAGTGCCGGGTGTAACAAGATGTCCGCTTTCCCCTTTCTCAGAGTATCCTTACTATGGAGGAGTGTCGGGGTGTAGCAAGATGTCAGCTTTCCCCCTTCTCTGTGTATCCTTACTATGGAGGAGTGCCGGGTGTAGCAAGATGTCCGCTTTCCCCTTCTCTGTGTATCCTTACTATGGAGGAGTGCCGGGTGTAACAAGATGTCCGCTTTCCCCCTTCTCCGTGTATCCTTACTATGGAGGAGTGCCGGGTGTAACAAGATGTCCGCTTTCCCCCTTCTCAGTGTATCCTTACTATGGAGGAGTGTCGGGGTGTAGCAAGATGTCAGCTTTCCCCCTTCTCTGTGTATCCTTACTATGGAGGAGTGCCGGGTGTAGCAAGATGTCCGCTTTCCCCTTCTCTGTGTATCCTTACTATGGAGGAGTGCCGGGTGTAACAAGATGTCCGCTTTCCCCCTTCTCCGTGTATCCTTACTATGGAGGAGTGCCAGGTGTAACAAGATGTCCGCTTTCCCCCTTCTCAGTGTATCCTTACTATGGAGGAGTGTTGGGTGTAGCAAGATGTCCGCTTTCCCCCTTCTCAGTGTATCCTTACTATGGAGGAGTGCCGGGTGTAACAAGATGTCCGCTTTCCCCCTTCTCCGTGTATCCTTACTATGGAGGAGTGCCGGGTGTAACAAGATGTCCGCTTTCCCCCTTCTCAGTGTATCCTTACTATGGAGGAGTGCCGGGTGTAGCAAGATGTCCGCTTCCCCCCTTCTTTATGTATCCTTACTATTGAGGAGTGCCGGGTGTAGCAAGATGTCCGCTTTCCCCCTTCTTAATGTATCCTTACTATGGAGGAGTGCCGGGTGTAGCAAGATGTCCGCTTTCCCCCTTCTCCGTGTATCCTTACTATGGAGGAGTGCCGGGTGTAACAAGATGTCCGCTTTCCCCTTCTCAGTGTATCCTTACTATGGAAGAGTGTGGGGTGTAACAAGATGTCCGCTTTCCCCCTTCTCCGTGTATCCTTACTATGGAGGAGTTCCGGGTGTAGCAAGATGTCCGCTTTCCCCCTTCTCAGTGTATCCTTACTATGGAGGAGTGTGGGATGTAACAAGATGTCCGCTTTCCCCCTTCTCCGTGTATCCTTACTATGGAGGAGTGTCGGCTGTACCAAGATGTCCCCTTTCCCCCTTCTCAGTGTATTCTTACTATGGAGGAGTGCCAGGTGTAGCAAGATGTCCGCTTTCCCCTTCTCTGTGTATCCTTACTATGTCGAAGTGCGGGTGTAACAAGATGTCCGCTTTCCACCTTCTCTGTGTATCCTTACTATGGAGGTGTGCCGGGTGTAACACGATGTCCGCTTTCCCCCTTCTCTGTGTATCCTTACTATGGAGGAGTGCGGGGTGTAACAAGATGTCCGCTTTCCCCCTTCTCAGTGTATCCTTACTATGGAGGAGTGTCGGGTGTAACAAGATGTCCGCTTTCCCCCTTCTCAGTATATCCTTACTATGGAGGTGTGTCGGGTGTAGCAATATGTCCGCTTTCCCCTTCTCAGTGTATCCTTACTATGGAGGTGTGTCGGGTGTAGCAAGATGTCCGTTTTTCCCCTTCTCAGTGTATCCTTACTATGGAGGAGTGTCGGGTGTAGCAAGATGTCCGTTTTCCCCTTCTCAGTGTATCCTTACTATGGAGGAGTGTCGGGTGTAACAAGATGTCCGCTTTCCCCCTTCTCAGTGTATCCTTACTATGGAGGAGTGCGGGGTGTAGCAAGATGTCCGCTTTCCCCCTTCTCAGTGTATCCTTACTATGGAGAAGTGCGGGTGTAACAAGATGTCCGCTTTCCCCCTTCTCTGTGTATCCTTACTATGGAAGAGTGCCGGGTGTAGCAAGATGTCCGCTTTCCCCCTTCTCCGTGTATCCTTACTATGGAGGCGTGTCAGGTGTAACAAGATGTCCGCTTTCCCCCTTCTCAGTGTATCCTTACTATGGAGGAGTGTCGGGTGTAACAAGATGTCCGCTTTCCCCCTTCTCCGTGTATCCTTACTATGGAGGAGTGCCGGGTGTAGCAAGATGTCCGCTTTCCCCCTTCTCCGTGTATCCTTACTATGGAGGAGTGTCGGGTGTAGCAAGATGTCCGCTTTCCCCCTTCTCAGTGTATCCTTACTATGGAGGAGTGCGGGGTGTAACAAGATGTCCGCTTTCCCCCTTCTCAGTGTATCCTTACTATGGAGGAGTGCCGGGTGTAGCAAGATGTCCGCCTTCCCCCTTCTACGTGTATCCTTACTATGGAGGAGTGTCGGGTGTAACAAGATGTCCGCTTTCCCCCTTCTCAGTGTATCCTTACTATGGAGGAGTGCCGGGTGTAGCAAGATGTCCGCTTTCCCCCTTCTCAGTGTATCCTTACTATGGAGGAGTGCGGGGTGTAACAAGATGTCCGCTTTCCCCCTTCTCAGTGTATCCTTACTATGGAGGAGTGCCGGGTGTAGCAAGATGTCCGCTTTCCCCCTTCTCAGTGTATCCTTACTATGGAGGAGTGCGGGGTGTAACAAGATGTCCGCTTTCCCCCTTCTCAGTGTATCCTTACTATGGAGGAGTGCGGGGTGTAACAAGATGTCCGCTTTCCCCCTTCTCCGTGTATCCTTACTATGGAGAAGTGCCGGGTGTAACAAGATGTCCGCTTCCCCCTTCTCAGTGTATCCTTACTATGGAGGAGTGCCGGGTGTAGCAAGATGTCCGCTTTCCCCCTTCTCAGTGTATCCTTACTATGGAGGAGTGCCGGGTGTAACAAGATGTCCGCTTTCCCCCTTCTCAGTGTATCCTTACTATGGAGGAGTGCCGGGTGTAGCAAGATGTCCGCTTTCCCCCTTCTCAGTGTATCCTTACTATGGAGGAGTGTCGGGTGTAACAAGATGTCCGCTTTCCCCCTTCTCAGTGTATCCTTACTATGGAGGAGTGCCGGGTGTAGCAAGATGTCCGCTTTCCCCCTTCTCAGTGTATCCTTACTGTGGAGGAGTGCGGGGTGTAACAAGATGTCCGCTTTCCCCCTTCTCAGTGTATCCTTACTATGGAGGAGTGTCGGGTGTAACAAGATGTCCGTGTGATACATTTGCCTATATGTCTCAGTGTACTGCTCCCTGCTAGCCATATGGGTTAGAGGTAGAAAGGAATTTCATGTGTGATTCATTCCTCTGACCGGTTATTGACGTGCTAATGTCCCCTCACTATTCTAAAGGTTAATTGATCTATTGTGTTGTGTGAAGAAGATCTGTGTTTACCCTTAAAAGATGTGTATTGTATCATCAGGCTAAATGATTAGAGAAGTAGTATGTTAATTATTCTGATTGCTTCAGTGTATTAATTAACTCCGCTGATGTCTTTATCTAAAGAAACGTGTCTGCATGGTCGGCTCCGACTTGTCTCCTATAATCTGTATGGGAAACCCCACTGTGTGAGGGGGGCGTTCCTAACAGGCTGTAACCACATATAAGCTGAGTTTTTGTGTCAATAAAGTGTCTTGGTTCCAGCATCCAGTCTTGACTCATGTGTGGGGGATCCTGTGATGTTCTTGTATGGAGAGGAGGGAATGCTTGACGGGGATATCATACCGATACCGTCACAGTCCGCTTTCCCCCTTCTCAGTGTATCCTTACTATGAAGGAGTGCCGGGTGTAGCAAGATGTCCGCTTTCCCCCTTCTCTGTGTATCCTTACTATGGAGGAGTGCCGGGTGTAACAAGATGTCCGCTTTCCCCCTTCTCTGTGTATCCTTACTATGGAGGAGTGCGGGGTGTAGCAAGATGTCCGCTTTCCCCCTTCTCAGTGTATCCTTACTATGGAGGAGTGCCGGGTGTAGCAAGATGTCCGCTTTCCCCCTTCTCTGTGTATCCTTACTATGGAAGAGTGCCGGGTGTAACAAGATGTCCGCTTCCCCCTTCTCAGTGTATCCTTACTATGGAGGAGTGCCGGGTGTAGCAAGATGTCCGCTTTCCCCTTCTCCGTGTATCCTTACTATGAAGGAGTGCCGGGTGTAACAAGATGTCCGCTTCCCCCTTCTCAGTGTATCCTTACTATGGAGGAGTGTCGGGTGTAACAAGATGTCCGCTTCCCCCTTCTCAGTGTATCCTTACTATGGGGGAGTGCCGGGTGTAACAAGATGTCCGCTTTCCCCCTTCTCAGTGTATCCTTACTATGGAGGAGTGCCGGGTGTAACAAGATGTCCGCTTTCCCCTTCTCTGTGTATCCTTACTATGGAGGAGTGTCGGGTGTAACAAGATGTCCGCTTTCCCCCTTCTCAGTGTATCCTTACTATGGAGGAGTGCCGGGTGTAGCAAGATGTCCGCTTTCCCCCTTCTCTTTAATATGGTTTGGGCCCTGGGCAAACATTTTTTTTGGGCCCCCCTCCAGCTTATTTTGGGTCTGGCTGGTTCACATGTATGTTTTGGGCGGTCCTCATTTGTGCAGGAACAGCAGTCCATTGATTTGAATGGGCTGCCATGCCTTTGTTTCCTGCAGAAAAAAGGTGCATTCAGCATTTAAAAAATACAGTTGCCTTGAAATCCATTCTGCTTTTGCACCATGCTACTTACCTGCAGTTCTTGCACCATGCTACTTACCTGCAGTTCTTGCACACACAAACGCACTGTGTTTTTAAAAGTGTGACCTAAACGTCTAAAAATGCAGCAAGTTTGACAGCGCTTTTCTTTGCAGGAAACGCAGGCATGGCGGCCCATTCAAATGAATGGGCTGCTGTGCCTGCGCAAATGTGGGCCGCCAAAACACATACATGTGAACCAGCCAGGCCCAAAATAAGCCCATCAAGCAGTTAAATACAGACAGTAATGCCATGTGCTCTGAGGCCTTACTCAGCCTGGACTGCAGGTCTGGTCTGTGATTTAAAGAGTTCCTCTATTTTACACATGGCATGGCATGGGGTCCCATGGTGCTAAAGCAGAATGGACAGACGGTGCTGTGACCCCATGCCATGCCATGTGTAAAAGAGAGGAACTTTTTAAAACACTGACCAGACCTGCAGTGAATCATTAAATATTATAAAGACTTTGGGCACACTCTACAGAAAACTTTGATTTACAATATAGATTAGCAAACAGTGACATACCTTGAGGAGCAGGACATGAAGACGTCAGCCTCAGGAAGAGCAAACTGGGGATGTTATAAAATCACATTCTAATTCACTTTTATATACAAGCAGCACCCAGTGGCAGGAAGGGAGTAGCGCACGTCTAAAGGGAAGCCAGGGGTGCTGTACATTTTAAAACACTGGGAAGGGAAGCAGTACTGTCACTGGCTGCGTGCCGCTGATGATTTTCAGCCTGATTTGTGGGCAGCACAGGGGCTTAACGGAATTATGGGGCCACTTACACAGCTTCAGGCATGGGCCCCCTGGAGCAGAGAACCGGGATGGGGGGGTGCTGCCGCCTGAAATTGAGAAGCAGGGGGGGGGGCTGCCGCGAATTTAGAAGCGGGGGCCCTTTACAAAAAAAGAAAAAATAAATAAACAAAAATATATATAAAAAAAAGGGTGTAGCCATCCTCTGGGCCCTTTAATAAAAAGAAAAAAAGAAATAAAAAATATATATAAAAAATATATTTTTAAAAGGGGATTGCAATCTGGGGCCATGGGGACCTCTGGGCCCTTTAACCACTTTCCCTCCGGACCATTTGTCAGCCTTAAGACCAGAGGTGTTTTTACAATTTTCCACTGCGCTGCTTTAACTGGTAATTGCGCGGCCATACAATGTTGTACCCGAACAAAATTTGCGTCCTTTTTTCCCCACAAATAGAGCTTTCTTTTGATGGTATTTGATTGCATCTGCATTTTTTAATGTTTGCGATATAAACGGAAAAAGAGCGAAAATTTGGAAAAAAATTATATTTTCTACTTTTTGTTATAAGAAAAATCGAACAAACTCAATTTTAGTCATACATTTTCTGGAATTTGCACAGCTTTTATTTTATGACTGCCTATCTCAATTCTTGAGGTGCTAAAATGGCAGGGCAGTACAAAACCCCCCCAAATGACCCCATTTTGGAAAGTAGACACCCCAAGGAATCTGCTGATGGGCATATTGAGCCCACTGAATATTTAATTTTTTTTGTACCAAGTGATTGAATAATGTCAAAAAAAAAAAAAAAAAGAAATTACAAAAAGTTGTAACTAAATGATATATTTCTCACACATGCCATAGTTATATGTGGAATTGCACCCCAAAATACATTCTGCTGCTTCTCCTGAGTACGGGGATACCACATGTGTGGGACTTTTCGGGAGCCCAACCACGTACGGGACCCCAAAAACCAAGCACCGCCTTCAGGATTTCTAAGGGCGCACATTTTTGATTTCACTTCTCACTACCTAAGACAGTTTTGAAGGCCATAAAATGCCCAAATAGCACAACCCCCCCCCCCAAATGACCCCATTTTGGAAAGTAGACACCCCAAGGAATCTGCTGAGGGGCATATTGAGCCCACTGAATATTTAATTTTTTTGTACCAAGTGATTGAATAATGACCAAAAAAAAAATTACAAAAAGTTGTAACTAAATGATATATTGCTCATACATGCCATGGTTATATGTGGAATTGCACCCCAAAATACATTCTGCTGCTTCTCCTGAGTACGGGGATACCACATGTGTGGGACTTTTTGGGAGCCTAGCCGCGTACGAGGCCCCGAAAACCAAGCACCGCCTTCAGGATTTCCAAGGGCGCAAATTTTTTATTTCACTCCTCACTACCTATCACAGTTTTGAAGGCCATAAAATGCCCAAATAGCACAAACCCCCCCAAATGACCCCATTTTGGAAAGTAGACACCCCAGGCTATTTGCTGAAAGGCATGTTGAGTCCATGGAATATTTAATATTTTGCCACAAGTTGCGGGAATAAGACAATTTTTTTTTTTTTGCACAAAGTTGTCACTAAATGATATATTGCTCACACATGCCATGGTTATATGGGGAATTGCACCCCAAAATACATTCTGCAGCTTCTCCTGAGTACGGGGATACCACATGTGTGGGACTTTTTGGGAGCCTAGCCGCGTACGGGACCCCGAAAACCAAGCACGGCCTTCAGGATTTCTAAGGGCATACATTTTTGATTTCACTCCTCACTACCTATCACAGTATTGAAAGCCATAAAATGCCAAGATGGCACACAACCCCCCCAAATGACCCCATTTTGGAAAGTAGACACCCCAAGCTATTTTCTGAGAGGCATGTTGAGTTCATGGAATATTTTATATCTTGCCACCAGTTGCTGGAATATGACAAACTTTTTTTTGTTTTTGTTTTTTGCACAAAGTTGTTACTAAATGATATATTGCTCACACATGCCATGGTTATATGTGGAATTGCACCCCAAAATACATTCTGCTGCTTCTCCTGAGTACGGGGATACCACATGTGTGGGACTTTTCGGGAGCCTAGCCGCGTACGGGACCCCGAAAACCAAGCACCGCCTTCAGCAGTCCATGGAATTCCCAGATGGCACACACCCCCCCCAAATGACCCCATTTTGGAAAGTAGACACCCCAAGCTATTTGCTGAGAGGCATGGTGAGTATTTTACAGCGCTCATTTATTTTTGAAAATGAAGAAAGATATATATATATATTTTTTTTCTTTTTTCAATTTTCAAATCTTTGTGACAAAAAGCAAGATCTGCAAAATACTCAACATACCTCTCAGCAAATAGCTTGGGGTGTCTACTTTCCAAAATGGGGTCATTTGGGGGGGGGTTTGTGCCATCTGGGCATTCCATGGCCTCCGAAACTGTGATTGGCAGTGAGGAGTGAAATCAAAAATGTACACCCTTAGAAAGCCTGAAGGCGGTGCTTGGTTTTTGGGGTCCGGTACGCGGCTAGGCTCCCAAAAAGTCTCACACATGTGGTATCCCCTGTGACGGTATCGGTATGATATCCCCGTCAAGCATTCCCTCCTCTCCATACAAGAACATCACAGGATTCCCCACACATGAGTCAAGACTGGATGCTGGAACCAAGACTGATTTATTGACACAAAAACTCAGCTTATATGTGGTTACAGCCTGTTAGGAACGCCCCCCTCACACAGTGGGGTTTCCCATACAGATTATAGGAGACAAGTCGGAGCCGACCATGCAGACACGTTTCTTTAGATAAAGACATCAGTGGAGTTAATTACTACACTGAAGCAATCAGAATAATTAACATACTACTTCTCTAATCATTTAGCCTGATGATACAATACACATCTTTTAAGGGTAAACACAGATCTTCTTCACACAACACAATAGATCAATTAACGTTTAGAATAGTGAGGGGACATTAGCACGTCAATAACCGGTCAGAGGAATGAATCACACATGAAATTCCTTTCTACCTCTACCCATATGGCTAGCAGGGAGCAGTACACTGAGACATATAGGCAAATGTATCACATCCCCGTACTCAGAAGAAGCAGCAGAATGTATTTTGGGGTGTAATTCCATATATGCCCATGGCATGTTTGAGCAATATATCATTTAGTGACAACTTTGTGCAAAAAAAAATAAAAAAAATAATAATAATTCTCTTTCCCACAACTTGTGTCAAAATATAAAATATTCCATGGACTCGACATGCCTCTCAGCAAATAGCTTGGGGTGTCTACTTTCCAAAATGGGGTCATTTGGGGGGGTTTTGAACTGTCCTGGCATTTTATGCACAACATTTAGAAGCTTATGTCACACATCACCCACTCTTCTAACCACCTGAAGACAATGCGCTTAGTGAGACTTTTTGTTTACATGAAGATATATTTTTTTTTTGCAAGAAAATTGCGTTGAACCCCCAAACATTATATATTATTTTAAAGCAAAGGCCCTACAGATTAAAATGGTGGGTGTTGCATTCTTTTTTTTCACGCAGTATTTGCGCAGCGATTTTTCAAATGCATTTTTTTGGGCAAAAATACATATTTTTTAATTTTAATGAACTAAAACACACTATATTGCCCAAATGTTTGATGAAATAAAAAAGATGATCTTAGGCCGAGTACATAGATACCAAACACGACATGCTTTAAAATTGCGCACAAATGCGCAGTTCGGGTTACCACATTAGATTTACAGAGGAGGTCTACTGCTAAAATTACTGCCCTCGATCTGCCTTTCGCGGTGATACCTCACATGCATGGTGCAATTGCTGTTTACATATGACGCCAAACCGACGCTTGCGTTCGCCTTTGCGCAAGAGCAGGGGGGGACAGGGGTGCTTTTTTTTTTTTTTATTATTATTTAATTTGCTTTTTTAATTTTATTTTAAACTGTTCCTTACTTTTTTTTATTATTTTTATAATTTTTATTGCCATCTTAGGACATGTACAAATTGGGGTCTATTAGACCCTAGATCTCTCCTCTGCCCTTAAAGCATCTGACCACACCAAGATCGGTGTGATAAAATGTTTTCCCACTTTCCCAATGGCGCAGTTTATATCCGGGGAGGGGACATACCCTCCCACTGCTTGTAAAAGCAGTTTAGAGGCTAATTAGCCACTAGGACTGCTTTTACATGAAAGCCGACCGCTGGCTGAAAAGAATGATACCAAGATGATACCTAAACCCTCAGGCATCATTCTGGTATAACCATTCAAAGTCCAGCAACATACCAGTACGTTGATGGTTCTTGTTGGACATGTATTGTAATCTTTTTTTTTTTTCATGCAGCCTGTTGGCTGAACGAAAAAAAGATTGATCGGTGGGTATGCCCACCATTAGAATACCTCCCTTCATCCACCCACTTCTAATGATGGGCATACATGCACCATTTATATATGCCGAAGCATGGGGGCATCCTCCCACAAAAGTTATGCCGCTCACACACGTATGTACGCCGCATAAAAAGTTATGGCGCATACACACGGTCGGACTTTTCCACGGGCAAGCTTCTGACGGAATTTCGACCGTATGTACGCGGCATTAGGAGAAAAATCGCTCCTCCGCCCCTAATGCCCCCATGCTTCGGCATATATGCTCTTTTTTTTAACTGTGGTGGTGAAATCACCTCCCACAGTGTTGGAGTCGCGGCTTTATGTATCGTGGGAGCAAACGCTGTTGCTGTCACGCTAAATAAATCCGTGCTGCAACTGAATGGCGTACCTGCTAAGCAAATGATGGTTAACATTATAACAAAGTAACATTACATTTTAACAGTAAGATCTTACCATACCATACCTGCAAAGCAAATATCAAAAAAAAAAAAAACATTTTTTAACGCAACCTGTGCCAAAAAATATATATGCCGAAGCATGGGGGCATCCTCCCGCAAAAAAAGTTATGCCGCGTACACACGGTCAAACTTTTCCACGGGCAAGCCTCCGTCGGAATTTCGACCGTATGTACGCGGCATTAGGAGCAAAATCGCTCCTCCGCCCCTAATGCCCCCATGCTTCGGCATATATGCTCTTTTTTTAACTGTGGTGGTGAAATCACCTCCTACAGCGTTGGAGTCGCGGCTTTATATATCGTGGGAGCAAACGCTGTTGCTGTCACGCTAAATAAATCCGCGATGCAACTGAATAGCGTACCTGCTAAGCAAATGATGGTTAACAATAAAACAAACATTACAGTATAACATACCATACCTGCAAAGCAAATACAATAAAACATTGTAAAAATAGAGAGAATAGATATAGAACAATAGTGAGTGGACAGTAGAGAGTGAACATAAGAGAACAATAAAGAGAGGAGAAAAATACAACCACAACTATTTTTGGATTTTTTATTTTATATTTTTTTTGTGTTTTTGTGTGTTTTTTTATTTTTTTTCTACTTTTTTTCACTTTTATGAAAACTATAAACTGAACGTTGCAGATTATGGTCTCTCAAAATGTGATGGCTATCACATATTCCGAGACCCTGTGTTGGTGTGCCTAGGACTGTGTGGTGCTGTACCCTACGCTAAAACTGAACTAGTGTGTGGTAGTGTTTGAAACATACACCAATGCAGAGACCAGGTTGGTCAGGACAGTCGGGACAATAAAAGCGGGTGTCACGCCTAAATCCGAGTTTGCTGCAGACACGACATCTTTTTTGGGGGGTTCTTCTGGTAGGGGTACCAGCGAGGACAAAAGGAAAATGCCTCTCATACAGCCGGCTCACTGCATTTGCGTTGGGAAGGTGGGGCACAGCACCATCTGGAAACAGAAGGGCTTCGACGATCTCTTCCTGGAATTTTAGGAAGGATCCAGTCCGTCCTGAAGCTCTGTATAGCACATGAGCGTTCAGCAAAGCCAATTGAAACAAATAAACTGACACTTTTTTGTACCAGCGTTTGGACCTCCGGGCAATTAGGTACGGCGCCAACAACTGGTCATTGAGGTCCACCCCTCCCATGTTAAGGTTGTACTCGTGGATACAGATGGGGTTTCTCCACAAAACCAGTCGCCGTAGGAATTTGGACTGCCGTGTCTGCGTGAAGCGAGGACAGAACGAAAACATTCCGTGAATCCCTCCACTTCACTGCTAACAAATTATTACACTGTAAGCAGGCTCTCTCCCCCCGACTAAGACGGGATTCTACAAGCCGTTGGGGGATGCCCCGGCGATTAGGTCGCACGGTGCCACATGTGCCAATTCCATAATCAAAAAGGTGACTAAAAAGTGGCACGCTTGTGTAATAATTGTCCACGTACAAGTGGTACCCCTTTCCGAATAAGGGTGACACCAATTCCCACACTATCTTACCAGCGCTCCCTATGTAATCAGGGCAATTCTCCGGCTCTACGTGACTGTCTTTTCCCTCGTAAACCATAAAGCTAGATGTATAGCCTGTTGCCCTGTCACAGAGCTTATACAACTTGACCCCGTATCTGGCACGCTTGCTGGGAAGGTATTGTTTGAATGACAAGCGGCCAGAAAACTTAACCAGGGACTCATCAACGCAGACAACTTGTTGGGGATTATACAAGGCTGCAAACCGTTCGTTGAAGTGGTTTACGAGGGGCCGAATTTTGTAGAGCCGATCGAATCCAGGGTCTCCCCGAGGACGACAGAGTTCATTGTCACTAAAATGCATGAACCGCAAGATCTGCTCGTATCGTGTCCTGGTCATGGAGGCAGAGAAAATGGGCATATGGTGAACTGGGTGCGTGGACCAATACATCCGCAGCTCACTCTTTTTAGTAATGCCCATGATGAGGGAAAGGCCCAGAAAGATCTTAAATTCGGAAACCGTAATTGGCTTCCAATCTCTGGCAAGGGACAGCTGGGGATTAGCGACGATGAATTGACCAGCGTACAAATTGCTTTGGTCGACAATAGATCTATAGAGATCTTCGGTGAAATACAGCGAATAAAAATCCAGTGACGTAAAATCAACTGTATTCACCTGAATTCCGGGTTGGCCAGTGAATGGGGGAAGTACGGGTGCTGCAGAAGTGGTGGGTACCCAATCAGGATTGGCGAATGCAGCAGGAAGGGCACTATGGGGACGGGTCTGTCTTTGTCGTCTTCTTCTTGGTGGCAGCGGGACACTACTCGTGCTTGCCACCTCTCCAGCTTGAACTGCACTTATGGGACTCGCCATGTCACCAAGTGTTACTGCAGTGCTGGATATATGACCAGGATGTACTAGGCCACTGGTGCTTGCCAGTTCACCAGAAGGAATAGCGGCGCTATTGTCAGGCTCATAAACAAGTAGGCCTCTTCATCACTGTACCATCGATTTGCCATTTTGGGCTCTAAATTTAGGGGTACAGTGGTGAGATTCACAGGCAAAAAAGCACCTGACCTGTTAGCGACTGAGTCAAGCGCTACCAAAAAAACTGTTAGCGATCGCAGAGATCAGGCCTGACTCTGCGAACGCTGCAGTTATGTGTTTTTGTGTTTTGTGTCAGTGATCGATCGATCGATACTGCACTTCGGTGGGTTGGGCTGGGCGAAGGGGCTAAACGCAGGTGCTAGCAGGTATCTGGGCTGATCCCGCTAACAATGCATTTTTGGGAACCCTGAACTGCAGGGGACGCTAGTATAGATCTGATCAGATCAAGTATCGATCCGATCAGATACTATACCACTAAAGGGAGGCGTATGGTGCGTGCGTGGGTGTTAGCGCTACTGGCACTAATCTGACGCTGCCTGGGGTGACGCAGACCCTATCTGGCGCTAAAACCAAACTTTTATCACACGCCGGGCGATCAGGGGGTTAAAACTTTATTGCAAAAAATATGGCGGGTGCCCTGATGCTATAGAAAATAAACAAACTAAACTGCGTCACCCGTGACACTTATACTGTGATCACTGGTGACAGGGGGTAATGAAGGGGTTAAACCTTTATTGGGGGGGTTAGGGGGGGTCCCTAGACTTTTTAGGGCCTAAGACTAATTACCCTAACAATTATTTTTGTCACTAATGACACTAGTACAGCGATCAAAAAAAAATCTGATCGCTGTACTGGGTGACACAGTGACAGGCAGTGAATGGGTTAATTTGGGGGGTGATCGGGGGGTGATCAGGGGGTTAAATGTGTGCCTACGTGACCTGGTGTTAGTGTAGTGTTGTGCAACTCACTGTTAGATGCTCTCTCCCTCTCGGTCTGGAACGGAAAGACCGACACGAGGGAGAGAGCAGTACTTCCCCTGCCAATGTTTACAAAACATTGACATGGGAAGACAACCATTGGTAGGAGCGATCACCAGGTCCAGGCCAGATTTTATTGGCCTGGACCTGGTGATTGATCAGTTCTGAAACGAATCTGATCATCGGGAACGGCGGGGAGGCGCGCGTGCGCACCCCCTTGCCGTTCACGCGCAGGACGTATAGCTACGGGCTCTCGCCTGGGAGAGCCGACCTGCCGCCGTATTATGACGGTGCGCGGTCGGCAAGTAGTTAATAATTTTTTTTTTAATAAAAATAAATTACAAAAAAAAGGGGGTTGCCATCCGGGACCTCTGGGCCCTTTAATAAAAAATAAAAAAATATATATAAAAAAGAAACATTTATAAAAAAAAAAAAAAAAAAAGGGGGGTTGCCATCCAGGGCCCTGGGGACCTCTGGGCCCTTTAATAGAAAAAAAATATATAAACAAAAATAAAAAAATAAACATTTATAAAAAAAATAAAGGGTGTTTGCCACATGGGGCCCTGGGGACCTCTGAGCCCTTTAATATATATATATATATATATATATATAAGAAATAAAAAGAAAAAAAAAATGAAAAAAAAAATGTTTTTTATAAAAAAAAGGGGGGTTGCCATCCGGGGGCCCTGGGGACCTCTGGGTCCTTTAATAATAATAATAACATTTATATTATATAATATATATATATATATATATATATATATATATATATATATATATATATATATATATATATATATATATATATATATATATATATAAGAAATAAAGAAATATATAAAAAAATATATATAAAAAAAGGGGGGTTGTTCCTGGGGAACTACGGGCCCCTGGGGACCCCCAGACCTCTAAAAAAAAATGGCCCTTTAATAAAAAATAAAATAAAAATATATTAAAAAATATATTAAAAAATATATATATTTTTTATATTTAAAAATAAATAAAAAAAGGGGCGTTGCCATCTGGGGCCCTGGGGGCCTCCGGGCCCCTGGGGACCCCTAAAAAATTGTCCCTTTAATAAAAAATAAAAATATATAAAAAAAAAATAAAAAATGTATTTAAAAATAAATAAAAAAATGGGGGGGTTGCCATCTGGGGCCCTGGGGGCCTCCGGGCCCCTGGGGGCCTCCGGACCCCTTGCTCGAGCAAGCCCTCCATTAAACCTCCGGAATACCACATGGGACACACAACTCAACATTGTACCTGTAACTGTGCTTTTCAGATAAAGCTTGTGTATAATAAGATTGTATATTGTTGTCACTACCCTTGTAGTATCAGTCACTGACCTAAAATTTGATTTTATGTCTGTCCGATTTTATGATATTTCATACTTAATACATTTCTAGTTTTCTATACCAATTTGTACTGTGTGCCCTTAAAGCCCAATTTAATAGCTTCTCATCCAAATTCTAACAATATGTACAGATTAAATAGACTCCCCAATAACTTTTGGTGTGTGTGGGATGCTGTGGCTAAAGGGGAACCCTAGGCCGGCCTACGATACCTCTAGTACACACCCAGTGAAATTGTATCAATTCCTGTGGTGTTTCCCCTTTAAATGCAACCGCGGTAATGTCCTGGAGGCAAAGCTTTGTGTTTTATTATCTTCACCGGCAATGTAGGAGCTCTGTGGACAATATTTAGATGTGATATTCTAAGAAAAGCATTAAAGGTTTCTGGGCAAAGCCCCCTCACTAAATACTGTACGCAGTCAGCGGTCCTCCCCTGAGCGATCGATATTAGATGCAGGTGTGTTGCAGTGGCATTCAGTACTTGAGCTGTTGCAGGATGTCCCTCTTTAGCATGAACAATCTGTTCCTCTGGACTGGAGATACATGAACAATCTGTTCCTCTGGGCTGGAGATACATGAACAATCTGTTCCTCTGGGCTGGAGCTGCAGGCTGTGTGTCCCTTGGTAGGCCGCGATTCCACACACACACATAGGCCCAGATTCTCAAAGGACTTACCCCGGCGTAGCGCCATGTACGCCGTCGTAAGTCCGAATGAGAGCCGTCGTATCTATGCGGCTCATTCTTAGAATCAGTTACGCATAAATTTGGCTAAGATACGAGCGGCGTAAGTCTCTTACGCCGTCGTATCTTAGTTGCATATTTACGCTGGCCGCTAGGTGGCGCTTCCGTAGATTTACGCGTTGAATATGTTAATGAGCTAGATACGCCGATTCACAAACGTACGTGCGCCCGGCGTAGCAAGATACGTTGTTTACGTAAGACATACGCCGGCGTAAAGTTACCCCTCATAAAGCAGGGGTAAGTCATGTTAGGTATGAACGTCGGAAACGTACGAACAGCGTCGTGTTTTACATCGCTAGCGTAAGTCGTCCGTGAATGGGGCTGGACGTAATTTACGTTCACGTCAAAAGCATTGACTATTTGCGGCGTAATTTTGAGCATGCGGACTGGGATACCTTCACGGACGGCGCATGCGCCGTTCGTTAAAAACGTCAATCACGTTGGGTCACGATACATTAACATAAAACACGCCCACACTAGCCTACTTTGAATTACGTGGGCTTACGCCAGCACAGTTACACTACGCCACCGTAACTTTGGCCGCAAGTTCTTTGAGAATACGGGACCTGCCTCACTAAGTTAAGGCGGTGTAGTGTATCTGAGATACGCTACGCCCGCCTATAGATAGGCGCGTTTTTGAGAATCTGGCCCATAGAGTGCAGATGCTCTCCCGATGGGGTGCAGGCAAAAAGAGACTCTGGCCTAGTTCCTCTGGCTTTTTATCTCTACCACAGTCCTTTGCTGCTGTCTCATGATTGGCTCAGGCTCTTCCAATAGAGAGTTTACAGACAACCTCCAATAGGAAGTTTCAAAACAAGCAGTCCTGAGTGTCTGTGTGTGAAGAGAGAAAGGGGGGTGAAAAAGCCCATGATGCTGCAGCAGACAGCTGTCCCCTAATAGATTAGATCAGTCTGGAGAAGTACCTGCTACACCTGTCTAAGGGTGGACAGGAGGTTTGTGTCATTATCGGACACCATCATTCCTCGCTCCAGTTGGCGTGGTGTGACCCACCTCTGAGCATGTCCCTGCAGAGCTGCAAGAACCTCTGCTCTGGTGTGGTTCCTGTCCCCTAGACACACCAGCTGAAACACTGCATGGCAACTTTTAGCCTGACTCATTGAATAGCCCTTTGAACGCTTAGAGGGTACTTGAGGTTCATAGGGCAATACAGCAGAGGAAAGCATGGTGGTGAAGGAGGAGGAGGAGGAGGGGGTAGAGCTGACAAATCTGGCATCATCACCACCTGTATGGAGAGATGGGGGCACAACACCTGCAGAACTGATCCCTGTCCTGCATCCTTCCGAGTTGCAAGCAGAGTAAGGGCCCATTCACACACGACTTCTAGCACGACTTTGGGAGGCAACTTGGACACGACTTGAGTATGAATCATAAGGCAACTTACAAGGCAACTTCAAGTTGCCTCCAGGACAGTACAAGGCAACTTCAAGTCGCCTCCAGGACAGGAGGCTTTCCAGTGGCCAATCAAACAACAATCAGCTCTGTGGGAGGGAGGGGTTTGCCTGAGAAATGTATGTTCTCTTCCTGTATTGTTGCTTCAGTTAAGACAGAGATCCGACTTCTGAGGCGACTTCCATTGAAATCAATGGGTACAAGTTGCCTACAAGTTGCCTAGAAGTTGGATTGAAGTAGTGCAGGAACCTTTTCTGAAGTCGGAGCGACTTCTGTAGTGTACATTAAGACGGCTCCCATTCACTTCCATTCATTGTCTCGACCACACGACCGCACGACTTGGGGCAACTTGGGGTGACTTGAAGTCAGATCCCAGGTCGCCCCAGTGTGAACCGGCTGTGAACAAAATATATTGCCTTGGATCAATATTGTGGAATAGTCTGAAATGGTTCAAAACAAGTTCCTGGTCCCCGCTTACTAATATCACGCACATGGTCACCTACCCTGGTGCTCAGTTTGCGGATGGTTCAGCCCAATTATTGTAACCCGCAAGGGCACTGTAAAAGGTAAGTGACACGGGTACTCTAACAAGTGATCAATTTCTCAGTCTTATACTGTTTTTGGTAACCTTCAATATAAATTCATTTGTCTTTTTTTTTTTTTTTCCTGTTCTGGTGATCTTACAGGAACTCTTCTACCACATGCATAGAAATTAGTTTGGTCCAAGTAGGTAACACCCTTTTTTGGCGGTTCTGCTACATTCTGGACCAACTTAAGGTTGGGAGGTCTGTGATCTATACTGCAAATCTTGGCTTTTTTGGGAGAATACCTTCTAGTACATTGTCCCTAATAAGAATTGTTTTATATTATTATTTAGGTGTGTATGTTTGTACCCCTTCTCGTTAAATATTTTGATAAGCATATCCTCCTGGCTATTAAAATCCTCATAATCCTTGAAATGTCTTCTTATGCACATTAGCTGCTCCTTAGGGATATCACCTATCCACTAGGGATGAGCTTCACGTTCGAGTCAAACTCATGTTCGACTCGAACATCGTATGTTCCACCGTTCGTCAAATTACGTACATTATGGGCTGTTTGCACCAAATTCGAGTGGCGTGTCACGGCCCATAATTCACTGCGGCATTGTGGTGCATTGCTGGATGATGATTGGCCAAGCATGCACTATGACCCGCATGCTTTGGCCAATCACAGCGTGAAAAAAACAGAGGTGGCTTTGGCCAATTATGGCTCAGGGGGTTTAGTACACGCCCCACACTATATAAGGCTGCCTCCGTGGTGGCCTTGTGTAGTGTGTTGCGGTGGTTAAGACAGAGAGAGAGAGAGTGTAATTTTTTTTGAGTTAGATAGAGAGGCAGATAGAGAGGCAGGCAGGCAGGCAGGCGAGTCAATTTCAGTTACAGTGTGTAGAGGATATATATGCATCCCAGGTGTTGTATATATATTTATACACTGTATTGAGTTTAGCTAGATCCGCTCTTCCTAATATACTGACAGGCAGGCAGGTGATTGTGCTAGCTGCAAGTATTTTCACGTTGTGTACTGTGTCCTCTGCACAGTGTGCACCTAAAGCTACGTCAATACATTTGCTGGTGTTCTCAGATTAATACCACAGGCAGGGATCAGCAAGTATTGTCAGTATTTGTGCAGCTGCATCTCCCTGCAGACCATTATTATGTCTGGAAGGACAACAAGGAGAGGCAGAGAGTCATGAGCCGATAAAAGAGGGCAAGCAGACTCTGCGTCTAGAGGCAACAGTGCTGCTGGTCATGGACACGGTGCATCCTCATCAGCACGTGGACATGGGACATGCTCGTTCTTTTTTTTTGGCAGCTGGCGTTGAGCTGCAACACACCAAACACTTGGTAGAGTGGATGACCAAGCCGTCCTCATCCTCCTCATCCTCTCTCACCCAGGCTCAGGGTACTTTGTCTGGCAAAGCAGCTGCCAACGCGGCCTCTTCCCTCTGCTCAATGGCATCAGTCACTCCTTCCCTAGCCCCACCATGTCCTCCTGACCCCCCAAACTATTTGACCACAGTGTTGGGTACATGCTGCAGGAGGATGTGCAGCGTTTTGAAGGCTCTGATGATGGTACACAGCTAGAGGAATGCAGGAATGTGAGCCCAGAGAGAGGGGGTGCCCAAGAAGGACAGCAATCTGGCAGTCATGTTCCCCCAGCTGCAGCATACTGCCAGGTTTTCTACAGTGATGAGGAGGGAGGGGATGATGAGGTCACTGACTCCATGTGGTGCCTCATAGGAGTGAGGAGGAGGAGGAGGCACATCTCCAACGAGGCAGGATGCCATCCAGGGGGCAGCTTAAGGGCAGCACATCGACTGCATCACAACGCAGAGCTCCGCATGTGCAGGGCGCTGCTGTCTCTCTGCATTATTCCAAAAGTTCTTTGGTGTGGGCCTCTTTTGAGATGAGTGCATCAGATCGCATCGCTACTATTTGCAACATATGTCGCAAGCGTATCTAGCGTGGCCAAAACTTCACCCGCTTGGGCACCACATGCTTGACCAGACATATGTCGACCTGCCATGAAGTTTGTTGGCAAGCGTACCTCAAAGTCCCACACGAAAGAAAAAAACGGACCTCCCCTTGTTCCTCATCAGCTGGGATCTCCAACCCCACTATACCCTCAGTCCTCTCTGAAGCCTGCACTGATAGGCCTGAAGGTGTAGAATTAGGTGTGTCACTGCCAAGTACTTGCGGAAAAATTTCCCTGCCCCAGCTGCTGCAGCGCCGAAAGAAGTACTCTCCCAGCCATCCACATGCCCAGTGGTTGAATGCTAGCTTGGCTAAATTGCTAGCACTTCAACTGCTGCCTTTTCAGTTGGTAGATTCTGCCCCCTTCCATGAGTTTGTGGAATGTGCGGTACCCCAGTGGCAGGTTTCCAAACAACACTTTTTCTCACGGAAGGCGATTCTCTATCAGCATGTGGAAGACAATGTCCATGCCTCGCTGGACAGGGCGGTCAGTGGTAAGGTGCATATTACCACTGACTCATGGTCCAGCAGGCATGGACAGGGACGTTGCCTATCTTTCACAGTGCATTGGGTGACTCTGCTGACAGCTGGGAAGGATGCAGGACAAGGTACAGTAGTGTTGGAGGTTGTTCCACCACCACGCCTCCAACATGCTACTACTGGTGATTGTGACACACCTCTCTCCTCCACCCCCTCCTCTTCTTCCTCTGTGGCCTCTTCCTGTGCTGATGTGTCCTCAGAACCAGCGGTGCTCCATAGGCGTTCAAGGGGCTATGCAGGTATGCAGGCAAAATGATGCCATGCGGTGCTTGAGCTGGTGTGCTTGGGGGACAGGAGCCACACTGGGGCAGAGGTTCTGTCAGCTCTGCAGGGGCAGGCTCAGAGGTGGTTGACGCCACGCCAGCTTAAGCCAGGAATGGTGGTTTGCGACAATGGCACCAACCTCCTCTCTGCCCTGCAACAGGGACAACTGACCCATGTGCCCTGTTTTGCTCATGTCCTTAATTTAGTGGTGCAGCGACACTTGGGCAGGTACCCGGGCTTACAGGATGTCCTGAAGCAGGCTAGGAAACTCTGTGTGCATTTCTGACAGTCATATAATGCCAGTGCTCGGCTGACCTCCAAAATAAATACAACCTGCCCAAGAACTGCCTAATCTGTGACATGCCCACGAGGTGTAAATCTACGTTGGCCATGCTGCAGCGGCTGCACACGCAGCCGAGGGCCATCAATGAGTATCTGTGCCAATATGGCACCAGGACAAGGTCAGGGGAGCTTGTTTTTCCCCCCACGCCAGTAGGCCATGATCAGGGATGCATGCACTGTCCTGTCACCATTTGAGCAGGCCACGAGGATGGTGAGCAGTGACAGTGCATGCATCAGTGACACTTTCCCTCTTATCCACCTGTTTGAGCACACGCTGTGTAGAATAATGGACAGGGCCCTTGAGGCAGAACAGAGGGAGGAAGAGGAGGACTTCCTTACCTCTCAAGGCCCCCTTTATCCAGACAGAGTTCCTGCTTGCCTGCCTATCACACAGGAAGTGGACAAGGGGGAGGAGGAGGATTGTGTCAGCATGGAGGTGGAGCCTAGCACTCAGCATCAGCAGCAGTCTTCAAGGGATCAATTACAGTCCCAAGAAACCCATAGACTTGTACGTGGCTGGAACAAGGTGGCTGCGGATGATGTCGTCCTCAGTGACCCAGAGGACTTTGCATCGAATGCATCAGCAAACCTATGTTGTATGGCCTCCCTGATCCTGCAAAGCCTGCGGAAGGATCCTCGTATTCGTGCTATCAATGAGAGGGATCATTACTGGCTGGCAATCCTCCTTGATCCACGTTACAAGAATAAGGTTGCGGACCTTACCTTGCCGGCGCAGAGGGAGCAGAAGATGAAACATTTTTAGGAGGCCTTGCAGAAAGGTCTGTGCAACGCGTTCCCAGAGACTGGGAGGTTACAAAATCCTGGTGCTGCAAAGGCTTTGCAACATGTTGCAAAGGCTTGATTCAGTCACAGAAGGAGCGGTGGAGAAGGTGGCCGACTGACCAATGCGTTTAGACAATTTTTTAGTCCGCAGCCCCAAGGTATGACCGGTTCCAGCAACCATTGCGACGCCACCGTCTGTTTTACATGGTGCGGAAAATGCCTAGGGGCAAGATCAGACTTGGACACCTTTCCCACCGAAAATCCTCTGGCTTACTGCGTCTTGAGGATGGATCACTGGCCAGAGCTTGCACAGTATGCAATTGAGCTACTGGCCTGTCCTGCATCCAGCATTCTTTCAGAATGCACATTCAGTGCTGCTGGAGGCTTTTTAAGCGACCACAGGGTGCGCCTGTCCACAGACTCGGTCGATCAACTGACCTTCATAAAAATTAATCAGCCTTGGATCACCAGCTACCAAGCACCGGATGCTGATGTAACTGGATATATTTTTTTTAAATGTCAGATCCCTTCAAGACTGCCTATGCTGATGCTGAGTGACTATCCTGTTATGCTGAGTGACTATCCTTTTCCTCCTCAATGATCATGCTGATAGCTTGTAAGATAATTTTTTGGTTCTGGGCACCGCCACCAGTGGCTAAGGCCCAATTTTACTGCCCCTGTTTAACAGGGGCGTGTAATTGCAATTTTTGATGCAATACTTTGCAGCGGGCTCATTCCTGCGCTCCAACTACAGTATCTGTGAGGGGTTGCTGTGTTGTGGAACCAGTGCATAAGGCCCAATTTTTCTGCCCCTGTTCAACAAGGGGCATGTAATTACAATTATTGATCTAATATTTCACAACAGGGCCTATTCCTGTGCCCACCAAGAGTAACTGTGAGGACTTACAGTGTTGTGGCACCAGCACCTCCACCACCACCACCAACAAAGGCCCAATTTTTCTGCCCCTGTTCAACAGGGGCATGTAATTACAATTATTGATCTAATATTTAACAGCAGGGGTCATTCCTGCACACACCAAGAGTAACTGTGAGGACTTACAGTGTTGTGGCACCAGCGCCAGCACTAAAGGCCCAATTTTTCTGCCCCTGTTCAACAATGGCATGTAATTACAATTATTGATAAAATGGTTCACACAGCAGGGCGTTCCAGCGCCCACCAAGACTAACTGTGAGGGCTTACAGTGTTGTGGCAACACCTAGGGCCCAAATTTCTGCAGAGTATATACGTCAGGCCCCTACTTTCAAACATCCAACTTACAAACGACTCCTACTTGCAAACGGAAGGAGACAACAGGAAGTGAGAGGAAATCTACCCCTAGGAAGGGAAATTCTCCTCTGTAAAAGGTGTCTCCTGTCCACTGATGCTTTATCACCAATCCTTGTTTCACAAAAAAAAAATGTTTTCAAAAAATCATTTGTCATTGGGACAGAAAGTGAGCAAAACAAATGTTACAGGGGTGAAAACCCTTCTCTATGTTTTCAGAAAAGCTTAAAAATAGATTTTATGGCTGAAGCTACACTTTAAAAAATGTACCTGTTCAAAATTACAATCAGATTCTACTTAACAACAAACCTACAGTCCCTGTCTTGTTTGCACCGCCTGTATACTGCTGTTCAAAGTATATAGGGCCAAAGGGGCTGGTAATGACCTGGGGGGAGGGGGGGGGGGAAACCCATGCTATTTTTCTCAGTGATTTTCATCCATATTGCAGGGACCAGACATTACAATAAAGCCGCAAGCAGTTTTAAATGACTTTTTTCTTACAGTAATCTCATTTTGTGCAGGGACAGTTCTAAACACGGAAAACACGTGCCACTTCACAGGCATACCATAGACACCCAGCAGGTACGATATTTAAAGGAATTTTTCTTTTTTTTTCACTTAAAGCATGCTCCATTTTTTGCATTGATACAAGTCCCCTGGGGCAAAACCCGGGTCTCCAAACCTGTTTTAGGACAATAACTTGCATATTAGCCTTTAAAATTAGCACTTTTGATTTTCAACGTTCGAGTCCCATAGACTTTAATGGGGTTCTAAAGTTTCCTGCAAACGTTCAGTCCGTTCGAAGGTTCTGGTGCGAACCGAACGGGGGGTGTTCAGCTCATCCCTACTATCCACTTAGGATGGTGGCAGCTATGTGTAGGGATGTGGCCATTGCAGTCTGTTTCTTTGAAAAATGTGCGGGTACCAAACTTATCGTCTTGTTTACATACCACCAAGTCCAAATAAAATTTCCCCGGGGAAGGTTTTTAGCCTCCTGTACCCAATGGCATTCCTCCTTCCAGAGGACAAAGATGTCGTCAATATAACTTTTGTATAGTAATTAGTGATAGATTAATAGTGTGCTACACACACTTGTATAATATTGCTACAAATTTTAAAATAATGAAAACACCTTCCCGTGAAAATAATAAATAATATACAGTGCAGACAACGATTCATCACCCCCGGAATGTAAATTGCCTGTTCACCTTTCAAGCAAGCAATTAAAGTGTAATATCACTGTCAGACACCTATCCTCATTGCGGTCAGTTCATGTGTATTCGGATTCCAAGTAATGGCACAAAGTACTGCCTGGGGTTCTCCGTATGTATTGATTCTCAAAGTATATAGAATAACATCATCACGCAAGTTTGCTGCAATGTCATTAAAGCTACTAAGCAAAAAAATTACACTCAAATTTGCTCAATAGACAACTTTTTTATAGTGCCAAGTCCGGTTACAGCTTACCGTATATCACCTCTTGCTCCCATTTACTTACAAAGATATTGGACACGCCGGGAGCGTACTTGGCTCCCATGACAACTCCTTTCTGTTGTCTGTAATAGGTTTTATTGTGCCAAAAATAATTACTGCCCATGGCCAGTTCTAGAGATTGTAAGATAAATTAGTTTTTGTTCTGACAATAATCAGATTTGGTGCCCAATGCCCATTTTACAGATGTTTGGCGCATCCTGTTGGTGTATGTTTGTGTATAAGGAGTTTACGTCAATAGTGGCTAATAGCCAGATTCAGAAAGAGTTAAAGGGGAGTTACACCTAAAAATGGAACTTCCGCTTAACCCACTCCTCGCCCCCTTACATGCCACATTTGGCATGTAATTTTTTTTGGGGGGGGAGTGGGGGCTTCAGGAGAAGGGGACTTCCTGTCCCACTTCCTCCTTCCGCCGAGGGGCTGGAAAGGCGATTAGCTTAATCGTCTTTTCACAGCCCCTCCCTGTAGGCGAGCGCCTGTCCAATCGGAGAGCGCCGCTCGTGCATGCGCACTGCCAGTCGCGCATGCGTAGTGGGTGCCCGGCCGTGAAGCCGAAAGCTGTCACTGCCGGGTGCCCACACTAAGAATGAAGACGCCGGCTGGCGAGGGGGGGCGAGGAGCGGAGCCCCGGCCGGGGCGTCGCTGGAGCCGTGGAGCAGGTAAGTGTCTGTTTATTAAAAGCCAGCAGCTACACTTTTTGTAGCTGCTGACTTTTAATAAACTTAAAGAAAAGGTGGAAAACCCCTTTAAGCCGGCGTATCAGTAGCTACTCCGTCGTAACTTTGAATCTAAGCCGTCATATCTTTAAGTGTATTCTTAAAATGAGATACACTTAAATGTCGATAAGATACGACGGCCTGCGCCGTCGTATCTTAGCTTTCTACTTAGGCCGGCCGCTAGGGGCGTGAATGCTGATTTACGCCTAGAATGCGTAAATCAGCGAGATACGCCTATTCACGAACGTACGCTTGCCCGTCGCAGTAAAGATACGCCGTTTACGTAAGGCGTTTTCAGGCATAAAGTTAGTCCAACAAAAAGCTGGACTAATGAGAGAGAAGATCACCGCTCAAGGTAGGTCTATTGTAGGGTCGTTTCACAAATATAGGACTCCAAGGGTGCAGGCAATGCACTAAGGCAAATATTGGTATAAAGATGAGGGATGGACAGCCGCACTCCAAACCAAACGGGTTGTCTTTATTCAAATCAACAGCAAGAACACAGAAGATCACAGCAATAGGAACAGGAGAATACCGACGTTTCGCACTGGCTTCAGTGCTTATTCATGGCTAACATGCATTTAAACTGTTCAGTATATATAGAGATCAAAGGCTAGGGTGTGACCTGATTGAATAATTGGCTGAGGGTTGTCCGCAATCATTGGGCACACCAGACGTCAATATCAGATCACAAACTGCCTATACATATCCAAGGGAACATAAAAAGAAAGAAAAAAAAAAACACAGAAAAAAAAACAAAATGTGAAATGTTGTTGAACAAAAATCCAAGGTGCCAAAAAACAGATGTGATCCACATAAACATTATTTTGTCTAAGCATATATGAGTAAAATAAACATAGTGAGAATAAATACTGTCAAACCTCTTAACAAGACAATATATGCCAGTATGGATGTGGCAACGGGTTAAATAGATCGTGAATATAGAAGAATAAAACAATGAAATAAATATAAGCACGAATATACGTATGGTGAAATGCTATTTCTAGATTGCCACATTGGCCGTATATGCCAAAAAGTGTGTGAATATCTTGGGGGTTAAGCTGTATAAGTGTATAAACTTAAGTATCTATGGTTGCAATGGTGAGTCCATTAAGCAGACCTTCATCCCGATGATGATTCAAAAAATAATAAAGGAGGTGTACTATAGATCCTCTTGTTAACTAGGAAACCCAGTGATATGTGAGTGTGTAATGATGCAAAGTGATGCATTCTAAAGAAGTAAGTAAAAAATGCAGTGTATATCTATGGTATATTCAAGTGGAGAACATCTTTTTTTTTTTTTTTATATTTATTTTTTAATTTTTTTTTTTTTTTTTTTTTTTTTAACATTTTTCATTTTTTTATTAATTTATATTGAGAATAAATAATAATAATAAAAAAGCTGGACTAGCCAATGTTAAGTATGGACGTCGTTCCCGCGTCAAATTTTGAAATGTTTACGTTGTTTGCGTAAGTCCTTGCGGCGTACTTTGGAGCAATGCACACTGGGATATGTCCACGGACAGCGCATGCGCCGTTCGTTAAAAATATCAATCACGTTGGGTCACGAGTAATTAACATAAAACACACCCCCCTGTTCCTCATTTGAATTAGGCGCCCTTAAGCCGGCCCATTTACGCTACGCCGCTGTAACTTAGAAGGCAAGTGCTTTGTGACTACAGCACTTGCCTCTCTGACTTACGGCGGCGTAGCATATATGCGATACACTACGCCGCCTCAAAGTTAAGCCAGTCTTTCTGAATCTGGCTATTAAGATTACATTTTCCTTTCCCCCGGGAATTTCTCCAGAATGTTTATAAGCTGTTTACTGTCTCTTAAATATGGGTAGGGATGGACTGTACGGTTCCCAGCAAAACTCCGGAACAGCGGAAATGTTCTAACCTAAACCGCAAACCCCATTGAAGTCTATGGGAGCTGAACAGGAAAAAATCCCAAATGCCCATTTTGAAGGCTTATAATTGGCAACAATAGGGGTATGGGGGTCCGGGTACTACCCTGGAGGACATGTATCAATGCAAAATATTTTAAACATTTTTTTTCAGAATCAGAGATTTTTAATTATGCTTAAATGATGTTTTTTTAAAATATGGTGCCTGGGGGGTCCCTTCAATGTGCCTGTAAAATGGTGCATCTGTAGAATACATAAAACCGGCAAAAATTACATTTCTAAAGAAAGGAAAAAAAGGTAAAATTCCAATTGCGGTTGCAATTGCCGGCACCCTGCCCCCACCCTGAAAGCACCTTGTCCCCATGTTGATGGGACAGGGGGCCTCACCCCCATGACCGTGACCAGTGGTTGTGAGGCAGTGGGCTTATCAGAATCTGGAAAACCCCTTTAACAAGGGGGCCCACAGATCCCCCCCCCCTTGTGAATGTGCATCAAAAAGTGTACAAAAAGTAATAAAAACAAGAACGTTTTTTTGACAAATTCTTTATTATAAAATAAAAAAATAGTGTCCCTCGATGTGAATCCATCAGCAATCGCGTCGCCCGCCAGACCCAAAAGAGAAAACAAACTTTGGGACGGCTGCCCGCCGAATGCCTCCTTTGCGCTTTGTCATTTCTTGTATAGAGACATTTGGCAGGAAACCATCTCAGAAGGCGGAGCATTTTTATTTTTTAGCGGGTTGACAGGCGGCGTGATTGACGATGGATTTATATCAAGGGACACTATATCAGGATTTGTCAAAAACTTGTCTCTTGTTTTTGTTACTTTTTTGTACACTTTTTTGGTGAATTGGTAATCGATACTCCTTCACATGGGAGGGCGGGATCTGGGGGCTCCCCACCCTCAAACCCCCACAACCACCGGCCACTGTTGTAGGGATGAGGCCCTTGTCCCCATCAACATTGAACCTCATTACCATGTTCGGTGGCAGCAAACTGCTGAATAAAGAGGAAGTAAACCCTGATGGCATTTACATTCTCTTTTTTCCCCTGCAAAGTAAAAGCATAATGGGCTAGTGTGCATTGTATACTAGCCCATTATGTGGCACTTACGCAAATGAAGCCTGTGCTGTCCCAACTGGTGGCTGCATCCATCTTCGCTCCTCTTCCTTCCAGGGCCGCAGACTCTGGCTCTGTGACTGGCCAGAGTCACGTGAAGTCATGCGCGTGGGAGCCATCAGTCACTGCATTTGCTAGTGAAGAAACACCTCGGAGGGCCATTTCTTCACAGCCCATGTGCCGATGACATCATCAATGGTGCATGTTTAGGAAATATTTACAGTACCTACAGGTAAACCTTGTTATAGGTACACGTACTGCAGGGGACAGTAAAATCATGGCTCAAACACCTGGTTTTACTTCCCCCAGACACATGTGTGAACAAGCCCTAAGGATCCTCTGAAATGAAACGGAGCCCACTTCAATCAGCAGAGGATCCATGAGCAGATCCCTTCCTGAATCAGAGCTCAACAGGATGGATGTCAGTTTTTTTCCATTTGTCCCCGTTTCTGTTTGTGGCAGGAGACACAGAAGGACCTGTGACAGCTCTATGGGCGGCTGGATGAAATCAGACTCCAGTGTCTATTTACTGTCTGACTTACTGTCCTACATTTTTTTTTCCCCCTAGACCTGGAAGGATTCAGAGCTAGGCAGGTGTAAATAATTCATTTACATCAGCCTGTCCATAGGGCTGCATGGACCTTCCGATCTGGTCCTCCTGATAGGGCTGAATGGACCTTCCAATCAGGTCCTCCTGATAGGGCTGCATGGACCTTCCAATCAGGTCCTCCTGATAGGGCTGAATGGACCTTCCAATCAGGTCCTCCTGATAGGGCTGCATGGACCTTCCAATCAGGTCCTTCTGATAGGGCTGCATGGACCTTTCCGATCAGGTCATCCTGAAAAATTGAGAGGAGGACCTGCAAGGAATACCCATGTGAAAGAACCCCTGTAGGTAACCAGAGTGCACTTATTTCTGCACTCCTGTAACCTGTATTCAGCTGACAGCGGGCTAAAGTCTGCAGTCGGCTGATGTAAAAAAATATTGACACTATGCAGTTGCATGCCACAAACATTACAAACATTTTGTCACATGCAGATATATTAACTCCGCCCCCTTCTTTACACAACAGGGTTAGGGGATTGGTGGGGATGATAGGTGGGGTGTGCAGTTTTCCATTTTACCCCCAGGCACTGGATTACCTTGTCCCAGCACTGGGCCAAAGGTAATCTGAATGAACTGAAGGGCTAGCTGGAGAGTCTTCTCTCTCTCTCATATGTTGTCTTTGAAGACTTCTGGAAAAGACGTTACTGGTGAGTGTAACTTTTTTTTTAATTTTCAGAATTTTCTTCCTATTGACTTCAATGGTTTTTGTATTTACATCGGCAATGTTTGGATTTTTAGATAGATTTGGGAAACATGTCTACAAGTCAATTCCAATCACCCCCCCCCCCCCCCATCACTATGCAGCACAATGCAGTAAATTAGAACAAAGAAATTAGATTCTCCTGCAGGAAATTTTAATAAATTGTAAATTTTACCAGCCAATGGGAATAATAGATTGTCCCCAATAAAATAGAATACAAATATTTAAACATGTATAATATTGTACATATTCCTTCTATAAGATATATTTAATAATACATGTAAAACATAGAACACAACTTTAACCCTTTATATATAATTCTGACTTTTTTTATTTTTTTCTATATACAGCAGATGCAATCCATTCAAGTTTTTGGTCAGACTTGTCATAAAAAAACATAAGTCAGATGAGAAACGAGCCATATGAGTGTCTTAAGTGACGGAAAGTATTTTTTGCAATTCACTGGAGGATTCACACAGGATTCAAGACATATCCATGGTCTAAATGTTTTAAGTGTTTTGGATCCTCTTCAACATTGATCCATCCTCAGAGGACAACAGGAGAGAAGTCATTTCAGTGTTCTGGAAGTGACAATGGCTTTACAGTAAAGTCCAACCCATGTATACATAAGAGGAGTCATATCTTATCAGACACCAGAAGATTCACACTGGAGAGAAGCCATATGAGTGTTCTGAATGTGACAAAGCTTTTACAACAAAGAGAGAGCTGATCACACACCAGAGGGTTCACACTGGAGAGAAGCCGTATCAGTGTTCTGAATGTAACAAAGCTTATAAAACAAAGTCAAACCTTATCTTTCACCAGATGAATCACACTGGAAAGAAGCGGTATGAGTGTTCTGAATGTAAAAAAGCTTTCGCAGAGAAGAGAGAACTTATCAGTCACCAGATGATTCACACTGGAGAGAGGCCCTATGAGTGTTCTGAATGTGACAAAGCTTACACAGACAAGAAAGGGCTTAACAGACATCAGAAAATTCACATTGAAGAGAAGCCATATGAGTGTTCTGAATGTGACAAAGCTTTTACACAGAAGTCATGTCTCATCAGACACCGGAGAATTCACACTGGAGAGAAGCTGTATCAGTGTTCTGAATGTGATAAAGCTTTTACAGAGAGGCACACCCTTTTCCGACACACAAGGGTCCACACCAGAGAGAAGCCATATAAATGTTCTGAATGTGGCAAAGCTTTTGCATGTAAGTCATATCTTATCACACACCAGAAGATTCACACTGGAGAGAAGCTGTATCAGTGTTCAGAATGTGATAAAGCTTTTATAGTGAAGACAAGCCTTACCACACACCAGAGGGTTCACACTGGAGAGAAGCCATATCAATGTTCTGAATGTGACAAAGCTTTTACGAATAATGCCGGGCTAATCTATCACCAGAGGATTCACACGCTTCAGCTGCAGTAAAGAAACTCTGGAAGAAGGGGGAGGAGCTAAGCTGCAATGAAAGACTTCAGGGTGTTTTATTAATTTCACAGCTCATGTCATCTCACAGATACTCAAAGTATATTGCTATTGTGAAATAATAAATAAAATAAGTGAGCAAACAGGAATGTGATGGATGGACACTTTAGTATTTATGTCTATCGGGCACAACCTAGACTATTCTACATTTTGACAATTTTTTTGGGCGGGCAACAATGAACCTTATTCCTTATGATTCTCATCTGTACCCTTTTTATGTGGCTTTGTCTGAACATGTAATGCATTTGCTAACTGAGCTGTATTCTCAAGTGTTTTCCTAATTGCCTGATCCTGAGCCAATACATGACCAACACTGCCTCAGTACAGGGAGACTGGGTAGCAGTCAAGCGACATCTTGCCAAGACTCTGAAGCCTCAGTGGGAGAATCCTTTCCAGGTTCTGCTGACAATTTCTATACCTGTCAATCATGAGGGCTCCAACTAAGCCCATCTTATACATTTTATTCCTCCCTTCTCATGATCAAGGCCTCCTGTCCATGTTCCACCTCCTCTCATGGATGACAACTTTGCAGACAGGGACACCAACCATGCCAAAGTCTCCATTCCATGAGAAAGCAACTTTATCCCAGCTGGCTACTTGTGTTTTATTCAGTTCTGATGAAAGTCTATAGGATTCCATCAGGTGAAGATTGGATCTCCTTATTATCTAGTTTTCCTGTCCTTATATTGGTCACCTCCAAAGACCAATCATACAGTACAGCTACAAGAATTCTGATCTCACAAAGAGTATGTGGTCATATCCCTACAACTTCATCTGGGGGACTGAAATTTCCCTGATTGGGGTTCTCTTTATTGAGTGGAAAGATCTTTTATTTTTTGGTAGAATTTTTTTTTGTGAAAACATTTTTTTGACCCTAGAAGCATTGTGTGATGTTAAGTATAACTATGGGCAAAATCAATGATGACATAAATGGTGCAATCTGTCATTAACCATTTTATTCCCCGAGACTTTCTCCCCCTAAACCCACCGAGTCACAGAGCGTTTTCTTTTTTTCAATGTCTCAGTTCTGCACATTATGGCCCGGATTCACAAAGAGTTACGCCGGCGTATCAGTAGATACGCCGACGTAACTCAGAATCTAAGCCCGTCGTAAGTTTAAGTGTATGCTCAAACTGAGATACACTAAGGCCCCACACGGCCAAAAAAATCGACGGGCAAAACACATCGTTTTGCTTGTCGAGTTCCTTGTTCGGCTGTCAGAAAACTCGTCGAGCCAAATTTTCCCATTGCCCAACGAGGAAATAGAGAACATGCTCTCTATTTGGCTCGACGAGTTTCCCGACGGGTTTCTCGGCAAAAAGTGTACACACAACCGTTTTTCTCGTCAGAATACGTCTCCCATCGAGTTTCTTGCTGGATTCTGCCGAGAAAACCGGTCATGTGTACAGGGCCTTAAACCTAGCTAAGATACGACGGCCTGTGCCGACGTATCTTAGGGTGCAATTTTTATGCTAGTCGCTAGGTGGCGCTTCCGTTGATTTCGGCTTAGAATATGTAAATGACTAGATACGCCGATTCTCGAACGTACGCTTGCCCGTCGTAGTAAAGATACGCCGTTTCCGTAAGAGGTACGCCATGTAAAGATAAAGCTGCCCCCTAGGTGGCGTAGCCAATGTTAAGTATGGCCGTCGTTCCCGCGTTGAAATTTGAAAATTGTACGTCGTTTGCGTAAGTCGTCCGTGAATAGGGCTGGACGTAATTTACGTTCACGTCAAAACCAATACGTCCTTGCGGCGTACTTTGGAGCAATGCACACTGGGATATGTCCACGGACGGCACATGCGCCGTTCGTAAAAAACGTCAATCACGTCGGGTCAAAAATCATTAACATAAAACACGCCCCCCTCATCCTCATTTAAATTAGGCGCGCTTACGCCGGTCCCATTTACGCTACGCCGCCGTAAGTTAGGAGGCAATTGCTTTGTGAATACAGCACTTGCCTCTCTAACTTACGGCGGCGTAGCGTAAATACGATACGCTATGCCGCCGTAAACATGCGTAGATCTACCTGAATCCAGCTATATATCTTTAGAATTTGTAGTCTACCCAAATGTATTATAGATCAACAGATTTTCTGGGCTTTACCCACCTGAGCTCCGGAAGGTTTTACCCCTTTTGTGTCCAGGGCATTTTCAGCACTGCGTTATTTTAACTGGCAATTCTCTGTCATGCAACGCTTTACTCCACTGAAATTGATATGATTTGTTTCATACAAATAGAGCTTTCTTTTGGTGTTATTTGGTCACCACTGTTTATATATATAATGAAAAAAAAAACATTTTGAAAAAAAACAACAATAATTTTTACTTTTGATTATCTAAAAATAAAATAAGAATAAAAGAACCACATTTCTTCATATATTTTGGTCAAAATTTATTCTTCTAAACAAAAAACAAAAACAAAATTCCAATAAGTACTGTATATATTCTGATGTACTGTTGGCCTATTTCATTTTTTGGGACCCCTCAAAAGCCAGGACAGTACAAATACCCCCAAATGACCACTTTTTAGAAAGTAGACAGTCTGAGGTATTTTTCGTAAGAGGCATGGTGAGTTTTTTGAAGTTGTAATTTTTCATCACAATTTTTTGGAAAATTAAGAAATTAATTTTTTTTTTTCACAATTTTGTTTTTACATACTGTCACCAGTTCAGTACAATGTCATCATATGACTGATGTGGCAGTGATCAGGGGTACTAACAGGTGACAGTATTAAATAAATAAATATAATTACATTTTTTTAAAATATTTTAAATAATATTTTTTTACCTTTTTCCCACATTCTTTCATCAGAGTAGTTTAGTGACACTGTACTACTCTGAGGGAGGGGGATGGGGATTTGATCAGGGATTTTCTTTTCTTTTTTGACACTTTAGTTTGCTGCTGCCGTGATGGCCACTGTAACAGAAATGTCTTGCGCTGTCATGAATGGGTTACATGCATAACTATTGTGTGCTAGACATGTGCATTTATTTTTGTATGAATGCAATTTCGTCCACATTTCTGAGATTTTCACGTTCGTTTAAACAAATGATAACGAATGAGCAGAATCCGAAATCCAAAAGATCCAACATAAAAAATGCTTTATTTTTGTTTTGTTGCGACAACAGTTGGATATAGATAGACGATTCGACATGACGGTGACAATAGCGATCTGTGTCTATCGAACCTGCGGTTGAATGTGTCTAACCTTAACTCTATTCATAGTCCAAGATTATTCTACATAGAGAGGAAAGATTCGACTCGGAGAGAAAACAGTGGATATAGAGAGAAAAGAATCAACATAGAGAGAAAATATTTGACATTATAGAGACATGAAGATTCGACGAAGCAGCTAAAAACATACGATTGCCTCCAGCGGACATTTATGGTCAAATTTTATGGTCAAATGCTCCGCCCATAGGCTATGGAAGAATTCTAATGATGGTTGACTAGTAATAATAATTAATAAATATAATTATTACTAGTGTCATATAACATTATAATTCTACTATAGCTTGTGGGCAGAACATTCGACCGGAAATGTACGATTGCGGCGTCGTACAGTATAGATGCTTCATCAAATCTTCTTAGAACACCCCACAGACACCATAAGCCTTTAATGACAGATTCGACCTTAATTCATCCGGATTTTTGGATGAATGCATTTTTTAACAAAACAAAATGAATAAAAAAGTATTTCGGAAGTAACTAAATAATTGTATTTTTTGGACAAAAACTAAATTCTGAAACAGAATATTTCAGTGTGCACGTGTCTATTGTGTGCTGAGATTGGCCCACAGTTATCACGTGGTACAGGGTGCAGTGAGTTTTCCCAGGTACCATGTGATATCTGTGGGCCAATCACAGCATCACTGCAGAAATCACAGCTGTTAGGAATAGAATTGCTTCATAACAGCTTTGTTGACATTGTGATCATGTGATCACATAGCGACGGATCCCACATGACCCCCGGGCCTATCAAAGCCGATGGTTACTGGCAGCTGAAATAAGCTGTATCGGCGAGCTGCATGCCCCAGGGAACACGCCAGTGTGAATGTGCTAAGCGATGCAGGATACAGGCGATACTTAGCCTATAGGTGTTTCCCACCCCCAGTATATGTACTTCAGGAGGTCGGCAGCTGGTCCATTTAATAGGAAATTTTGATATATATGTTTTTTTCCTGGGTTTTTCTTGGGAATACATTAAAAAATATTTGTTTTTTCAGTAATTAATTACAAAGCAGCATTTACATAATTTGTGCACCCCATGTATTATTTCTAATCAGATCATTTTTAGTGAAACAAGTTTTTAAACTTTACACAGTAAGAAAGTTGCACAGTAATAGACGTTGTGCAGTGTACAATCACGATAGGAGAGAATGTAAATGAGCACAGGATTGGAAAATCATCGTCACTCAATTTACAATAGTAGAGCTTTCTATCAGCAACATAGAGGGCCAGATCCACAAAGAAGTTACGTAACTTCTAGGATGCGCCAGTGTATCTTTTTTCTGTATCCAGAAAGCAAGATACGCCGGATTTTTGCTTAGATACGACTGACGTAAGTCTATTACGCCATCGTATCATAGTTGCATATTTACGCTGGCCGCTAGGTGGAGCTTCCGTAGATTTACGCATAGAATATGCAAATTAGGTAGATACGCCGATTCACGAACGTACGTGCGCCCGGCGTATCTATATGCGTCGTTTTGCGTAAGGTGTCGGACCGGCGTAAAGTTAGCCCTGCTATAGTGAGGCGTACGCAATGTTAAGTATGGACGTCGGGAGAGTGTCGAATTTTCCGTCATTTACGTTGTTTGCATAAAACATTCGCGCATAGGGCTTTGCGTAAGTTACGTTCACGTCGTCTAGGCATTGAGCGGGCGTAATTTTATTTGAAAATTCAACGTGATACTGAGCATGCACGCGCATGCGCCGTTCGAAAAAAGCGTAATTTACATGGGGTCAAGCTTAGTTTACATAAAACACGCCCCCATGTTCCTCATTTGATTTAGGCGCGCTTACCCTGGCACATTTCCGATACGCCACCGTAACTTTAGACGCAAGTGCTTTGTGAATACAGCACTTGCCTCTCTAAGTTGCGGCAGCATATCGTAACTACGATACGCTACGCTACGCCCGCTTATATTTACGCCTATCTACGTGAATCTGGGCCCTAGTATTTTTTCCTGACGGGGAAAAAAGAGATCCTGTTCTCGTTTTTTTTTCCGGCAGTTTTCCCGTCAGAAAAACTCCGATGGAGCATACACACGGCCGGGATTTACCGGCCAAAAGCTCTCAGCTGAGTTTTCCCGTCAGAAAAAACGGTCGTGTGTACGAGGCTTTTTAGTTTCTGCTATAAAATCTTTCTTCATAAATGTAGGCCAAAATATATTCTGCTGCATTTATTTACTCAAAAAAACGAATCAGTGTCTATTATGTATTCTGTGTGAGAGTTATCGAGTCTACAGACTATGGTGAGTATATATGAAATGTAACATCCCCGATCTTCTGATTGTCCATCTCATTTTATTGAGGTTCTAAAATTCCAGGACTTTACAAATATCACCGAAATGGAAAGTAGACAGTCCAAGCTCTTCAGTAAGAAGTATGATGAGTTTATTTGGAGTTGTAATCTTTTGCCACAATTTTGGGGAAATTAAGAAAGTAAATAAAATGTAATTTTATTAAACAAGGTTGTCACTTTACCAAATTATTTCCCACACACGGCACAGGAATCCTTACACTTACACCCCAAAATACATTCTTCTACTCCCCCTGAGTACGGGGGTACCACATGTGTGAAATGTTTTTCCCGCTTAGATGCATAGAGAGGCCCAAAATCCAAGGAGCACCTTTGTCATCTCCAAAGTGCGTATATTTTGCATCCACTATCCTGATTACTTAGGGGCCCGGATTCAGAAAGGAGTTACGTTGGCGTATCTCCAGATACCCCGTTGTCATAGAATCAGATATGCCTCAATGTTGCCTAGATACGAGCGGTGTAAGTCTCCTACGCCGTCGTATCTTAGGGTGCAATATTTACGCTGACCACCAGGGGCGCTTCCCATGACTTCCGCATCAAATATGCAAATTAGGTAGATACGCCGATTCAGAAACGTACGTCCGCCTGGCGCATTTTTTAACGTAGTTTACCTAAGGATTTTTCTGGCGTAAAGTTACCCCTGCTCTATGAGGCGTAGCCAATGTTAAGTATGGACGTCGGGCCAGCGTTGAATTTTGTGTCGTTTACGTCGTTTGTGTAAGTCGTTCGCGAATAGGGCTTTGCATAAGTTACGTTCACGTCTAAAGCATTGACTATTTGAGGAGTAATTTGGAGCATGCACACTGGGATACGTTCACGGACGGCGCATGCGCCGTTCGTTAGAAACGTGATTTACGTGGGGTCACACTTAATTAACATTAAACACGCCCACATCTTCCATATTTGAATTAGGCGGGCTTACGCCGGCCCTTATACACTACGCCGCCGTAACTTCGGGCGCATAATCTTTCTGAATACCATACTCGCCTCTCAAAGTTACGGCGGCGTAGCGTATAGGAGATGAGGTACGCCCGCCTAAAGATACACAATTGTATCTGAATCTGGGCCATCATGTTTATTGAGGTCCTGGAGTGTCAGGACAGGAGCAACATCTACAAAATGCCAACTTTTACAAAGAAGACCCCTCACTGTAATAAATAGAGACATGACGATCACATTTTTGGGAAATTGAGGAAAACAAAGTAAAAATGTAGAGTATTTGGTTTACACATCGCTGTCATATAATAATATATTTCCACAACAAGTTTTGTAGCGTTATTGGTGATACACAGGAACAACTGTCCAAATATAGTCCAGATGTATATTAGATTAGGCGGTAGCCTTAGGCCTCGCACTCACAGGGGCCTCACGGCTGCCTAATTTGCATTACTAAACAGCCGTCTCTGATGCAGGTGAATCTCCTGAGCTGAAGCGGGTGAGAAGTGTGTTGTGTGCCACTTGTGCCCAGGGGGTGGACTTACAATTCATTCCTGTCCCTGATGGTGTTTTACGAACACACTGTCTGTGCCGACCATGTGGTATCTCCACCTTTCCACTGCCTTCTCAGCCAATGAGAGTGGCACTGTAACCCGCCCCCTTTCTCAGCCCGGCACATTTGACTGTTAGAGGAGGAGGAGCCAGAGACGGAGGGTGGCAGGGAGAGGACCTAATGCTGAATGTAAGCTCGCTGGATGCATGTAGCGGGGCTTGTTAGGAGGTGGGGCATTTAGCTGTTGCCCCTCCTTCTGCATGAATGCTCAGAGCAGATCTCTTGCCTGACACCCGCCCATGCTCAGAGCAGATCTCTTGCCTGACACCCGCCCATGCTCAGGTCAGGAAGAGAGAGCGGCTGAGAGGAGAGAAAGAAGAGGCGTGTCTCATGAAGGTGAGGGAGATCCCCTGACACAGGAACGTCATGCCCGGCTTCCATTGCTTCTCATTCTGTCCTCTATTCTCCTAGCTGTGCCTGACAATGGAAATGGCATTTCTGTGACTGTGTGCTGTGAGGAATGCATAGTGAGGGGCGATATCAGCCTCTAAATTCCCGGCAACGCTGTGTCTCCTGGGTGATGGGTCCGGGGGGGGTGTCTTCTGGGTGATGGGTCCGGGGGGCGTGTCTCCTGGGTGATGGGTCCGGGGGGCGTGTCTTCTGGGTGATGGGTCCGGGGGCGTGTCTTCTGGGTGATGGGTCCGGGGGGCGTGTCTTCTGGGTGATGGGTCCGGGGGGCGTGTCTTCTGGGTGATGGGTCCGGGGGGCGTGTCTTCTGGGTGATGGGTCCGGGGGGCGTGTCTCCTGGGTGATGGGTCTGGGGGCGTGTCTTCTGGGTGATGGGTCCGGGGGGCGTGTCTTCTGGGTGATGGGTCCAGGGTCATCACCTTTTCTTCAAGTCAAAACCAAACATTTTAGCCACGCACAGTCCACAGAGTTCCCCTTTTCACCAGAGTCCCCCTTTACATCAGAGTCCACAGAGTTACCCTTTTTAATCAGTGTCCACAGCATCCCCCTTTACATCAGAGTCCACAGAGTCCCCCTTTACATCAGAGTCCACAGAGTCCCCCTTTACATCAGAGTCCACAGAGTCCCCCTTTACATCAAAGTCCACAGAGTCCCCCTTTACATCAGAGTCCACAGACTCTCCCTTTACATCAGAGTCCGCAGTTTCCATTTTACATCAGAGTCCACAGAGTATCCCTTTACATCAGAGTCCACAGTTTCCCTTTTACATCTGAACTCACAGAGTTCCCTTTACACTGTAAGGGGGAACTCTGCAGATTCTGATGTAAGGGAGAACTCAGTGGACTCTAACATAAGGGATGCTGTCAGGAAGATTTTGCCAGTAACAGGCATTCCAGGCTCACTGGCGCACGATCGTGGGCACCACTGCACATGCGCGTGCACACAGGAACGTGCGCGTGCTCCTGTTGGCACCAGGCGTGCTATTTATACCTGCCTGTCACATGCAAACTTTGCTGTCTGCTCTACAGCGTTCTGTGTGCCTTGACCTGAACTGAGACCTAAGCCTGTGAATACCCGGCTATCTGAGTTGAGTTGAGAGGTATCTTAATATAGCGCGGTCTTACCCCGAAGGGTCCCGACGCGCATAGCAGAGTTCCTGGGAAAGGAGGAGCCAGGAACCAAAAACAGCAGAGAGCGGCAGAAAGAGGGAAGAGAGAGGCTACGCAGGAAACGCTTGCGTGAAAAGCCAAGACTTCAGTAACCCGCAGAAGATCGGGATAGTAGGGGCCATCCACCTGCAGCTGACCTCCGGCCTGCCTGACTACTCTTCTGCCTGTTCCTCTGGTTCTTCTGCTGCCCGCTTGATATCCGGCCCGGCCTGCCTGACTACTCTTCTGCCTGTTCCTCCGGTTCTTCTGCTGCCCGCTTGATATCCAACCCGGCCTGCCTGACTACTCTTCTGCCTGTTCCTCTGGTTCTTCTGCTGCCCGCTTGATATCCGACCCGGCCTGCCTGACTACTCTTCTGCCTGTTCCTCTGATTCTTCTGCTGCCCGCTTCATATCCGGCCCGGCCTGCCTGACTACTCTTAGGCCCCGTACACATGAGAGGATCTATCCGCTGGTATTTATACGCGGATCAGTTCCAGCGGATAGATCCTCTCGTGTGTAGGCCCGAGCGGACAAATATCGGCGGATATTTATCCAGCCGACGGATTCCCAGCGGATACAATTTTTGTAGCATGCTACAAAATCTATCCGCTGGGATCCAGTCCAGCGGATTGATCTGGTGGTCTGTACAGACTCACCGGATCAATCCGTCCGCTCCCCTCCCTCGCATGCGTCGTAATGATTCGACGCATGCGTGGAAGTACTTACCTTCCAGCGTCGCGCACGTCGCCGCATCATCATCGCGGCGACGGCGCGACACGTCACCGTGCATGAATTCCGCGCGGATTTTGATCCGATGGTGAGTACACGCCATCGGATCCAAATCCGGAGGAGGAATCTCCGCTGGAAACAATCCGGCGGATCGTTTCCAGCGGAGATCCGGTGGTGTGTACAGGGGGCCTACAGGGGGCCTTAGTCCAATACTTCTATTCCGGCCTGCCCTCCTGTTCCTGTTTCCTGCAAGGGATTCCTGAACTTCAAGACTGACTTCCTCCACTGTTGATCATGCCAGGCACTCGTACCACTCCTCACTCCTGTGCCTCCTGTTACTTTACCAGAGGTCATGAGTAGGAGCCGTAAGGGAGGCCTCCCTCTGCAATTCGGGCTCAAACCACTAGGTACGTTACAAATGCCCTGGGAACCCTGATGTAAGAGGGGAACACTCTGATGTACGGAGAAGACTCTGATGTAAGAGGGGAACACTGAGCACTCTGATGTACGTAGACGACTCTGATGTAAGGGGGGAACACTGAGCACTCTGATGTACAGAGAAGACTCTAATGTAAGGAAGGAACACTGATCACCCTAATGTACGGAGAAGACTCTGATGTAAGGGGGAACACTGAGCACTCTGATGTACGGAGAGGACTCTGATGTAAGAGGGAACACTGAGCACTCTGATGTATGGAGAGGACACTGATGTAAGGGAGAACACTGAGAAATCTGATGTATGGAGAAGACTCTGATGTAAGGGGGAACACTGAGCGCTCTGATGTACGGAGAGGACTCTGATGTAAGGGGGAACACTGAACACTCCGATGTTTAGAGAGGACTCTGATGTAAGGGGGAACACTGAGCACTCTGATGTATGGAGAAGACTCTGATGTAAGGGGGAACACTGAGCACTCTGATGTACGGAGAGGACTCTGATATAAGAGGGAACACGGAGCACTCTGATGTACGGAGAGGACTCTGATATAAGAGGGAACACGGAGCACTCTGATGTACGGAGAGGACTCTGATATAAGGGGGAAGACTGAGAAGTCTGATGTACGGAGAGGACTCTGATGTAAGGGGGAAGACTGAGAAGTCTGATGTACGGAGAGGACTCTGATGTAAGGGGGAAGACTGAGAAGTCTGATGTACGGAGAGGACTCTGATGTAAGGGGGAACAGGGTGGCCTCTGGTGTAAAGGGGAACTTTGATGTAAGGGGTGCTCTGAGAGCCCTGATTTACTTTAGAGTACTCACTCAGAGGCAGGAGAGAGAAGTGGGAGATTTCAATCACAGACGGGGATGGATGGTGAGCTCACTCACCCCTTGGCAGTCAGCACCTCTCATCCAGATGTATCTATATTGCTGGACTTCAAATTTCCAGCCGGCACTTCCTGTTTCTGAGGAGTAGGGATGAGCCGAACATACCCGGGTTCGGTTCGCATCAGAACGTTCGAACAGACCGCGGGTTCGCGCGAACATTTAGAACCCCATTGAAGTCTGTGGGACTCGAACGTTCGAATTCAAAAACGATCATTTTAAAGACCAATATTCAATTTAATGTTGGTAAACGTCTTTCAGAACCCGGGTCTTGCCCCAGGGAACATGTATCAATCGAAAAAAATATTTTAAAAACGGACGTTTTCGCGGAGCAGCGATATTCTATCAGCAGCACAACAGGACAGTCACTCAGCATCAGCAGTCTCAAAGGGATCTGATATTTCAACACAAAATTCTTATTCAGTAACATCAGCATCAGGTGCTTGGTAGCCGGTGTTGATCCAAGCCTGATTCATTTTGATGAAGGTCAGTCGATCAAAAGAGTCTGTGGAGAGGCGTACCCTGTGATCGGTCACAAAGCCTCCAGCAGCACTGAATGTGCGTTCTGAAAGAACACTGGATGCAGGGCAAGCCAGTAGCTCAATTGCGTACTGTGCAAGCTCTGGCCAGTGATCCATCCTCAAGACCCAGTAAGCCAGAGGAGTTTTCGTGGGGAAGGTGTCCAAGTCGGATCTTGCCGCTAGGTATTCCCGGACCATGTAAACCAGATACTGGCGATGGTTGCTGGAACCGGTCAGACCTTGGGGCTGCGGACTAAAAAATTGTCTGAACGCATCGGTCAGACGGCCACCTTCTCCACCGCTCCTTCTCTGACTCACCGAAGCCTCAGCAAGACGTTGTCCAGGGCCAGGTTTTGGTAATCCCCCCGGTTCTGGGAACGCATTGCACAGACCCTTCTGCAAGGCCTCCCCCAGTAGTTTCATCTTCTGCTCCCTCTGCGATGGCAACATAAGATCCGTTACCTTACTCTTGTAACGTGGATCAAGGAGAGTTGCCAGCCAGTAATGATCCCTCTCCTTGATAGCACGTACACGAGGATCCTTACGCAGGCTTTGCAGGATCAGGGAGGCCATGCAGCGTAGGTTTGCAGAGGCATTCGGGGCACAGTCCTCTGGGTCACTGAGGACGACAGGATCCTCAGCCACCTCATCCCAGCCACGTAAAAGTCCACGTGTTCCTTGGAACTGTAAATGATCCCTTGAAGACTGCTGCTGTTGATGCTGAGTGCTAGGCTTCACCTCCATGCTGCTGATACAATCCTCCTCATCCTCCTCCTCCTCTTCCTGTGTTCCAGGTGGGCAAGCAGGAACAGTGTCTGGATAAAGGGGGCCTTGAGAGGTAAGGAAGTCCTCCTCTTCCTCCCTCTGTTCTGCCTCAAGGGCCCTGTCCATTATTCCACGTAGGGTGTGCTCCAACATGTGAATAAGCGGGACAGTCTCACTGATGCATGCACTGTCACTGCTCACCATCCTCGTGGCCTCCTCAAATGGTGACAGGACAGTGCATGCATCCCTGATCAAGGCCCACTGGCGTGGTGAAAAAAACCCAAGCTCCCCTGAGCCAGTTCTGCTGCCATATTGGCACAGGTACTCATTGATGGCCCTCTGCTGCGTGTGCAGCCGCTGCAGCATGGCCAACGTAGAGTTCCATCTGGTGGGCATGTCACAGATTAGGCGGTTCTTGGGCAGGTTGTATTCCCTCTGGAGGTCTGTCAGCCGAGCAGTGGCATTATATGACCTCCGGAAATGCACACAGACTTTCCTGGCCTGCCTCAGGACATCCTGTAAACCAGGGTACCTGCCCAAGAACCGCTGCACCACCAAATTGAGAACATGCGCAAAACAGGGCACATGGGTGAGTTTTCCACGTCGCAGGGCAGAGAGGAGGTTGGTGCCATTATCGCTGACCACCATTCCAGGCTTCAGCTGGCGTGGCGTCAACCACCTCTGAGCCTGCCCCTGCAGAGCTGAAAGAACCTCTTCCCCAGTGTGGCTCTTGTCTCCCAAGCACACCAGCTCTAGCACCGCATGGCATCTCTTGGCCTGCATTCCTGCGTAGCCCATCGTACGCCTATGGAGCACGGCTGGTTCTGAGCCAACATCACCACAGGAACAGGCCACAGAGGAAGAAGAAGAGGAGGGGGTGGAGGAGAGAGGTGTGTCACAAGCAGTAGTAGTGTTTTGGAGGCGTGGTGGCGGAACAACCTCCAAAACTACTGTACCTTGCCCTGCGTCTTTCCCAGCTGCCAGCAGAGTCACCCAATGGGCCGTAAAAGACAAGTAACGTCCCTGTCCATGCCTGCTGGACCATGAGTCAGCGGTAAGATGCACCTTACCACTGACCGCCCTGTCCAGCGAGGCATGGACATTGCCTTCCACATGCCGGTAGAGAGCTGGAATCGCCTTCCGTGAGAAAAAGTAGCGTTTGGGTACTTGCCACTGAGGTACTGCACATTCCACAAACTCACGGAAGGGGGCAGAATCTACCAACTGAAAAGGTAGCAGTTGAAGTGCTAGCAATTTTGCTAAGCTAGCATTCAACCGCTGGGCATGTGGATGGCTGGGAGCGTACTTCTTTCGGCGCTGCAGCAGCTGGGGCAGGGAAATGTGTCTGGTAATATCAGTAGATTGCCCGCATGTACTACCATAACTACATTGTGACACACCTATTTCTACACCTTTGGTGCAGGCTGCAGAGAGGACTGGGGGTCTAGTGGGGTTGGAGGTCACAGAAGGGCAAGGGGAGGACCGCTTTGGTCTTTGGTGTGGGTCTTTTTGGTATGCCTGCCAACGAGCTGCATGGCAGGTCGACATATGTCTGGACAAGCATGTGGTGCCCAAGCGGGTGATGTTTTGGCCACGCGAGATACGCTTGAGACATATGTTGCAAACAGCAAAGGTACGATCTGATGGACAGGTTTCAAAAAAGGCCCACACCAAAGAACTTTTGCTGTACAGTTGAGACACAGCAGCGCCACGTAATGCAGTTGGTGTGCTGCCCTTAAGCTGACCCCTGGAGGGCATCCTGCCTCTTTGGAGATGTGCCTGTGCCTTGTCCTCCTCTCTCCTATCAGGCACCCAGGTAGAGTCAATGACCTCGTCATCCCCTCCCTCCTCATCATCACTGGCGACAACCTGGCAGTATGCTCCAGCTGGGGGAACATCACTCCCAGATTGTTGTCCCTCTCGGCCACCCCCTCTCCCTGGGCTCACATCAATGCCTTCCTCTATCTGTGTTCCGTCATCGGAGTCTTCAAAACGCTGCGCATCTTCAGCTAGCATGTACCCAACACTGTGTTGAAACAGTTCGGGGGACTCCTCAGGAGGACACGGTTGGACTAGGGAAGGATTGTGTGATCCCATTGTGCAGAGGGTAGAGGACGCCTTGGCAGCTGCTTTGCCAGACAAACTATAATCAGTCTGTGTGAGAGAGGATGAGGAGGATGAGGACGGCTTGGTCATCCACTCAACTAATTTCTCAGCATGTTGAGGCTCAACACGGCCAGCTCCCGAAAAGAAGGACGAGCGGCCACGGCCACGTGCTGAAGAGGATGCACCACATCCATCACCAGCGTTACCTCTAGATGCAGAGCCTGCTTGCCCTCGTGACTCTCTGCCTCTCTTTGTCCTTCCAGCCATAGTTATGCGTTCAGGTGTTATGTAACAAAATAGTCGCAGTCACACCAACTGCGTTCAGATGGTATTAAACAGCAACCACACAGTAAGAGCGACTTGGCTCAAGTGTAAAGTAACAAAATAGTCGCTGTCACACCAACTGCGTTCAGATGGTATTAAACAGCAACCACACAGTAAGAGCGACTTGGCTCAAGTGTAAAGTAACAAAATAGTCGCTGTCACACCAACTGCGTTCAGATGGTATTAAACAGCAACCACACAGTAAGAGCGACTTGGCTCAAGTGTTATGTAACAAAATAGTCGCTGTCACACAAACTGCTTTCAGATGGTATTAAACAGCAACCACACAGTAAGAGCGACTTGGCTCAAGTGTTATGTAACAAAATAGTCGCTGTCACACAAACTGCTTTCAGATGGTATTAAACAGCAACCACACAGTAAGAGCGACTTGGCTCAAGTGTTATGTAACAAAATAGTCGCTGTCACACCAACTGCGTTCAGATGGTATTAAATAGCAACCACACAGTAAGAGCGACTTGGCTCAAGTGTTATGTAACAAAATAGTCGCTGTCACACCAACTGCTTTCAGATGGTATTAAACAGCAACCACACAGTAAGAGCGACTTGGCTCAAGTGTTATGTAACAAAATAGTCGCTGTCACACCAACTGCTTTCAGATGGTATTAAACAGCAACCACACAGTAAGAGCGACTTGGCTCAAGTGTAAAGTAACAAAATAGTCGCTGTCACACCAACTGCTTTCAGATGGTATTAAACAGCAACCACACAGTAAGAGCGACTTGGCTCAAGTGTTATGTAACAAAATAGTCACTGTCACACCAACTGTGTTCAGATGGTATTAAATAGCAACCACACAGTAAGAGCGACTTGGCTCAAGTGTTATGTAACAAAATAGTCGCTGTCACACCAACTGCTTTCAGATGGTATTAAACAGCAACCACACAGTAAGAGCGACTTGGCTCAAGTGTTATGTAACAAAATAGTCGCTGTCACACCAACTGCGTTCAGATGGTATTAAACAGCAACCACACAGTAAGAGCGACTTGGCTCAAGTGTAAAGTAACAAAATAGTCGCTGTCACACCAACTGCGTTCAGATGGTATTAAACAGCAACCACACAGTAAGAGCGACTTGGCTCAAGTGTTATGTAACAAAATAGTCGCTGTCACACAAACTGCTTTCAGATGGTATTAAACAGCAACCACACAGTAAGAGCGACTTGGCTCAAGTGTTATGTAACAAAATAGTCGCTGTCACACCAACTGCTTTCAGATGGTATTAAACAGCAACCACACAGTAAGAGCGACTTGGCTCAAGTGTTATGTAACAAAATAGTCGCTGTCACACCAACTGCGTTCAGATGGTATTAAATAGCAACCACACAGTAAGAGCGACTTGGCTCAAGTGTTATGTAACAAAATAGTCGCTGTCACACCAACTGCTTTCAGATGGTATTAAACAGCAACCACACAGTAAGAGCGACTTGGCTCAAGTGTTATGTAACAAAATAGTCGCTGTCACACCAACTGCTTTCAGATGGTATTAAACAGCAACCACACAGTAAGAGCGACTTGGCTCAAGTGTAAAGTAACAAAATAGTCGCTGTCACACCAACTGCTTTCAGATGGTATTAAACAGCAACCACACAGTAAGAGCGACTTGGCTCAAGTGTTATGTAACAAAATAGTCACTGTCACACCAACTGCGTTCAGATGGTATTAAACAGCAACCACACAGTAAGAGCGACTTGGCTCAAGTGTAAAGTAACAAAATAGTCGCTGTCACACCAACTGCGTTCAGATGGTATTAAACAGCAACCACACAGTAAGAGCGACTTGGCTCAAGTGTTATGTAACAAAATAGTCACTGTCACACCAACTGCGTTCAGATGGTATTAAACAGCAACCACACAGTAAGAGCGACTTGGCTCAAGTGTAAAGTAACAAAATAGTCGCTGTCACACCAACTGCGTTCAGATGGTATTAAACAGCAACCACACAGTAAGAGTGACTTGGCTCAAGTGTTATGTAACAAAATAGTCGCTGTCACACCAACTGCCTTTAGTTGCTATTAAACAGCAACCACACAGTAATAGCGACTGCGTTTCTGTGCAAATAAATTGCACACGTGCAGTAACAGGTAATGCGTCTGTGTGTGCAATTAACTAGCACACGTTAAATAACACAGAATAATTATATTTAAAGTAAATCCCTAATGCAGGCAATACAACACGTTAGAGCGCTGCATGTAGAACAATCTCCTGCCTGACAGATACTAATAGATAAACTAGCTGAGCTGTACAGTTTATAAATATATTGACAACGCCTAAGGATGTGAATATATTCTCTACAAACTATACTGACTACATCTATCTATCTATCTATCTATCTATCTATCTATCTATCTATCAATCACACTGTGGCCCAGATTCAGGTAGATCCGCGCAATATTTGCGTGGGCAAAGGGCAACGATTTTTGCTCTGCGCCCACGCAAATATTTCGATTTGCCCGCGATTCACGGAGCAGTAGCTCCGTAAATTGCGCGGGCGCTATGCTAATTAGCCCGGCGTAAGGGCGCCTAATGTAAATGATCCCGCCGGGGGCGGGAATCATTTAAATTAGGCGCGCTCCCGCGCCGAGCGAACAGCGCATGCTCCGTCGGGAAACTTTCCCGACGTGCATTGCGGCAAATGACGTCGCAAGGACGTCATTTGCTTCTAAGTGAACGTGAATGGCATCCAGCGCCATTCACGAATCACTTACGTAAACGACGTGAAATTTAGATTTCACGAGCGGGAAGGGCAGCTATACTTTAGCATTGGCTGCCCCTGCTATTAGCAGGAGCAACCTTGCGCTAAAGTCGCCGTACGGAAACTCCGTACCTTGCGTGCGCAGGGCCCGCGCAACTTTTGTGAATCGGTGGTAGTATGCAATTTGCATACTATACGCCGATCACAATGGCCGCGCCCCCTAGCGGACAACGCAAGAATGCAGCCTGAGATATGAAGGCATAAGGAGGCTTATGTCTGTCATATCCTAGGCTGCAGTCCGCGTAGCGATGTTCCTGAATCAGGGGCATTCGCTACGCGGGAGCAAAACAGCTATTGGCCAATTATGGCTCTTCGTTTTTTGCGCGCTGTGATTGGCCAAGCATGCGGGACATACAGCATGCTTGGCCAATCATCAGCGCTCAACGCCCCAGTGAATTATGGGACGTTTTGTGTCATTCGAATTTGGCGCGAACGACCCGTTTTGTTCGATTTTCGACGAACGACCGAACGACCGATGTTCGATTCGAACATACGTTCGAATCGAACGCGGAGCTCATCCCTAGTGAGTACACTCCATCGCATAGAAATCCGCGGAAATCCTCGAGAGGATTTATCCGTGGAAACGGTCCGCTGGACCGTATGCGCGGATAAATGCTCCCGTGTGTATGGGGCCTAAAACGTTGCTAATCTGCTGAACACTTCTCTTATCTCTCTGCAGAGATAAGAGAGCTGAAATTCGCACCGCACTAGTGTGATTCAGGCCTTAAAGCGGATGTGCCATGGGGAAAAATATTAAAAGCCAGCAGCTACAAATACTGCAGCTGCTGACTTTTAATATTAGGACACTTACCTGTCCTGGAGTCCAGCGCCGTCCGCAGCAGAGGAGGAGCGATCGCTCGTCTCTCTGCTGCTCCCCCGCCATCCATGCTGAGGGAACCAGGAAGTGAAGCTCTGCGGCTTCACTGCCCGGTTCCCTACGGCGCATGCACGAGTCGCGCTGCGCCCGCTGATTGGCTCACACGCTGTGTGCTGGGAGCCGAGTGTTCCCAGCACACAACGGGCGAAAGACAGGAAGTCAGAAAACCCCTCCTTTTGCCCGTAGCGTGTGGCCGGAAGTGGGTGCAAATACCTGTCTTTAGACAGGTATCTGCACCCCCCTCCCCCCTGAAATGTGTCAAATGTGACACCGGAGGGGGGGAGGGTTCCGATCAACTTTAGGGTGGAGAACCGCTTTAATGTATTTTTACAGAAAATATGCATTTGATAAACAGCTGCGCTAATATCCTGTGACATAAAAAAGCAAATACCACCATTGTATTCTCTAGGGTCTCTGTTTTCAGAAAATAAACAATGTTTGGGGGTTTTAAATAATCATCTGGCCTAAAATGTGAATTTATCCATGTGCATAAAAAGACAAAAACAACTCTGACAGTGAAAGAAACAACAATCAGCAATGTATAAAATTATTATGAAAACTATAGTAACAACTAATGGCTTAAGAAGAAAAACCCACCATATTACTCAACCGAGTTCCAACTCAACCCCTCCAAGAAAATGGACCCCACTTCCTCCCACCCAGGTGCCGGTTGGATCTCCTTTACCTTGTGTAGATATCTCCTTCTGAGATCCTCATGATATAAAACAAATGTACAACACTCTCTATGTGACACCAGTGCCACATAGAATGTCAGGGACCACCAGTGCCACATAGAATGTCAGGGACCACCATGTCAGGGACCACCAGTGCCACATAGAATGTCAGGGACCACCATGTCAGGGACCACCATGTCAGGGACCACCAGTGCTGTTCATCAGGTACCACCATGTCAGGGACCACCAGTGCTGTTCATCAGGGACCACCATGTCAGGGACCACCATGTCAGGGACCACCATGTCAGGGACCACCAGTGCAGAGCGGGATTATTATCAGTTATTACTTGTATATACACAGCAGGGATCTCCCGCGGTGTCCGATATTGTTATATGAGAACGCTGAGCGATGATGCCCCGCCCCCACTATTATGATTGACAGTGCAGTGTTCTTATTATGGTGGGGCGGGACATCAGCATTGGTGTGCTTGTATATTATACCTGACACAGTGGGATATCCCTGCTGTGTCATACAATTACTGATGATAATCCCGCTCTGCACAGAGATAGCAGGCAGGCAGGGGCGGGGGTGGTGCAGGGGGGCGGGAATAGAGTGAAGGGGAATGGAGTGGAGGTGAAGTGGAGGGGCGGTGACTGGCAGGAGCAGAGGAGGATGAGGGAGGATAGAGGAGAAGGAGGGCACCTCCTCCATGGGCGGCACAGACCGGGGGCTGTGAGACCCCCTCCGCCCACAACATGTCTGCTTCCTTCTGCTCGGCTTTCAGAGGACTACAAGGGGGCGTGTCAGACCGCTGGCTGAGCTCAGGAGAGGGAAAGCAGCCAGCAAACTTACAAACAGGAAGTCAGCAGGCAATACATTTTTTCAGCAAGTTCAGCAGCCTATTACAGGGGAACTACAGATCTCAGAAGAACATGGATGGCAAAGTGGGTGAATGTAGGAGATCAGCAACAAGGACATGGAAACACAATTTGGCCGGAGTTCTGCTTTAATGTTTAAACCACCATATGAATGAAAACTGACAGTTGTAAGAACCCCCGGCAGTGTTACATGGTGTTTCCCATCCCCCTCCAACTGCTATTTTTGACAAATAACTTGGCCTCTACAGGAAGAAGAAGAAAACAGATCTACTGGGAGGGTCAACAGGTAATAAAAATGTTACAAGGGGAAACTCGGAAAAACAAAAACATCTACGCGAATAACAGATTGCACCATTTATGGAATTAGTTACACTTTAGTGCCAACATCATAACATTTCCAGGGATAAGAAGTGTTCTTTACAAACTTTACCCCAAAAAGAGATCTGTCCAATCAGAGTCATTGAAGTGAACCCCATTCAGAGGAATTTCAGCCTCCTAGTGAAAGTATGAGTACTGTTGAATGAATCCCATAAACAGCAGCAGCTCAGTGTTGGAAGTCCTACACCAGCTTGGGAAGTTGCTTTCTCACTGAACAGAGACTTCTCCCTGGCTGGTGTCCCAACTACAGACCTGCCTGTAAAGCTGTCATCTATGAGAGGAGATGAAACATGGAAAGGAAGCATTGATGGTGAAGAGGGAGGTGGGACATGTAATGGGAGGTGTGGACAAGGTGGGCTTAGCTGGGGCCCTCAAGCCTGGCTGATGAAGTATCAACAGTCAGAAGAATTTGGAATGAGCTTTCATAATTTGGAAGGTTCGGCAAGATGCCACTTGACCACTAGTCTTTGTACGGCGGCAGTGTTGGTCATGTATTAGCTCAGGATCTGTCTATGAAGAAAACATTTGGGAACACAGCTCAGTTAGTGAATGATGAAATACATTACATGTTCAGACAAAGCTCCATGAAAAAAAGGTAAACATGGAGCTGCGGTGGCTCAACGCAATTGCCACTGCGCTGACAAGCGATTCACCTCTGCAGCTAGGAGGTTCGGATCCCGGTCTCGGCTACATGTGAATTGAGTTTGGTGGTTTCAGCCCGGCTCCCGGTGGGTGTGCTATGCAAGGTAAGCCTGCGCTTAGTACGCCCACCCCCCTCCCACAAAAAAAACACCACACTTACACACACTTGTGTAACATGCACGCACTTTGACCACGCGGTCTCTAAAATGAGAGGCGAAGGACTAACGGGGCTGGTTGAGCGGGCTAGATCCTCTCACTCCCTTGTAGGGAGTCCCTCTGCCCCGTTGGGCTTCAAAGCTGAGCAGGTAGGGCGGGCTGTGTGGGAGGACCCCCTCACACACCCACTATTGCCACCCGGGGCATGGAGAAAGGTGGCAGATTGCCTCTGGGGAAGGCCTGCCTACTCCCAACTCCTGCGGTCCGGCTCCTCTCTCGAGTACACGCACAAAACGAAAAAAAAAAAAAAAAGGTAAACATGAGAATAACGTTGAAAACAATTCAGTCATGGGTGCTTATCTAAAAAAAAAATGTCAAAAAGGTAAAATATTTGCAGGCCTTCTAAGTGTGTGTCTGATGGAGATAAGAACTAAACTCAAAGGCCCAGATTCTTAAAGGACTTACGACAGCGCAGCGCCATATACGCAGTCGTATCTATGCGTCTGATTCTTAGAATCAGTTACGCATAGATATACATTAGATCCGACAGCCGTCTGCATATTTTTTTTTGACTGCTAGGTGGCGCTTCCGTCTAATTCCGCGTCGAGTATGCAAATTAGCTAGATACGCAAATTCCCGAACGTACGCGCGGCCGACGCAGTAAAGTTACAATGTTTACGTTAGGCTTTTCCCGGCGTATAGTTGCCCCTGCTATATGAGGCTCAGCCAATGTTAAGTATGGCCGTCGTTCCCGCGTCGAAATTTGAAAAAGTTACGTCGTTTGCGTAAGTCGTCTGTGAATGGGGCTGGACGTCATTTACGTTCACATCGAAACCAATGACGTCCTTGCGGCATACTTTGGAGCAATGCACACAGGGAAATTCCACGGACGGCGCATTCGCCGTTACGCAAAAACGTCAATCACATCGGGTCACAGTAGTTTAACAAAGTATTGAGACTGTGTGGGGTAGAGGTTGGGTAATGTACGTTTAATCTGTTGTTATTAAGGATGGAATATTTGTATTGTATTAATAATGAAAATCAATAAAGACATTTTGGGAAAGAAAAAAAAAAAGCTTTGTCACATTCAGAGCATTAAAATGGCTTCTCTCCAGTGTGAATCCTCTGGTGTTTGATAAGATGTGATGTCTGTGTAAAAGCTTTGCCACATTCAGAACATTGATATGGTTTCTCTTCAGTGTGAATCCTCTGGTGTGTCATAAGGGTTGACTTACATGTAAAAGTTTTGCCACATTCAGAACACTGATATGGTTTCTCTCCAGTGTGAATCCTCTGGTGTGTCATAAGGGTTGACTTATGTGTAAAAGCTTTGCCACATTCAGAACACCGATATGGTTTCTCTTCAGTGTGAATACTCTGGTGTCTCATAAGGTGTGACTTACGTGTAAAAGCTTTGCCACATTCAGAACACCGATATGGTTTCTCTCCAGTGTGAATCCCCTGGTGTGCCATAAGGGTTGACTTACATGTAAAAGTTTTGCCACATTCAGAACACTGATATGGTTTCTCTTCAGTGTGAATCCTCTGGTGTGTCATAAGGTGTGTCTTACGTGTAAAAGCTTTGCCACATTCAGAACACCGATATGGTTTCTCTTCAGTGTGAATCCTCTGGTGTCTCATAAGGTGTGTCTTACGTGTAAAAGCTTTGCCACATTCAGAACATGGATATGGCTTTTCTCCAGTGTGAATCCTCTGGTGTGTCATAAGCTGTGACTTCAATGTAAAAGCTTTGTCACATTCAGAACATTGATATGGTTTCTCTCCAGTGTGAATCCTCTGGTGTGCCATAAGGGTTGACTTACATGTAAAAGTTTTGCCACATTCAGAACACTGATATGGTTTCTCTTCAGTGTGAATCCTCTGGTGTGTCATAAGGTGTGTCTTACGTGTAAAAGCTTTGCCACATTCAGAACATGGATATGGCTTTTCTCCAGTGTGAATCCTCTGGTGTGTCATAAGCTGTGACTTCAATGTAAAAGCTTTGTCACATTCAGAACATTGATATGGCTTCTCTCCAGTGTGAACCCTCTGGTGTATGATAAGATGAGACTTGCATGTAAAAACAGTGTCACATTCAGAACACTGATATGACTTCACTCCATTATAAATCTTCTGGTGTGTGATACGTTTTGCCTCCATTGTAAATCTTTATCACATTCCAAACAAGAAATATCTTCTGAAATGACTCCTCTTATGTATACATGGGTTGGACTTTACTGTAAAGTCATTGTCACTTCCAGAACACTGAAATTACTTCTCTCCTGTTGTCCTCTGAGGCGGGATCGATGTTGAAGAGGATTCAGAACATTTAGAACACGGATATGACTTGTGTCCTGTGTGAATCCTCCAGTGAATTGTGATAAAGACTTTCAGTCACTTCAGACACCCATATGGCTTCACTTCCCATGTGACTTTGTTGTATTGATGAATTCCAACATGACAGAAAACTTGGTTCCTCAATCCACCTGTACAGAAAAAATAAAAAAATAAAAGTCAGAATTCTATAAAAAGGGCTGAATAAAGTTGTTTTCTTTTATAACATTCATTATTAAATGTATCTAATATATAGAAACAATATATACAATATTATTTTACTGAGGACAATATATTATTCCCATTGGCTGATAAAATGTACATTTTATTACAATTTCCAGCGGGAGAATCTCATTCAGAGAAATGTGCTGCATAGTGACGGAGGAATGTTCTTGGGTTCAGATTTGTGGGGACTTTAGGCAAGCCGTCTAAAAATCCAAAACATTGCAGAAATTAAATGCAAACCTCATTGAAATCAATAGGAGGCGAATCTTGAAAATCAAAAAAACAAGATAATACAGCGCTATTAACTTGACCTGTGAAAAATATGTATGTGAAACAAAAAGCCAATAATAATTTGAGTGAACATAATGTTCACTCAAATTATTATTGGCTTTTTGTTTCACATACATATTTTTCACAGGTCAAGTTAATAGCGCTGTATTATCTTGTTTTTTTGCTTTTTTTGTTTACTATGGTATTTAGTAATTAATACTGGCAGCTTTTTATTTCATTTCACATGGTTTGATATTTAATTGATTTCACTCGTTAGCGCAGTGTTTTTTCTGTTTACACAGAGAAATCCCTTTCCATACTTTGTTTTTTACCATAACATTGCTGCTTTCGGTCTATTATGGACATTTTTGATTTCCGCTCACAGTTCAATATTAATCTGGATGGAGTGTTTGATGATGTAGAAGAACAATCAGATGAGATTGGAGGAATTTTTGTCAGATTAAAGAATCTTCTAGTCTCAGAATTGCATACAGGATGGGACATAGCATATCTTGAACAATATGTTAGCCAAAAAATGGTCCCTCGCAGTCTCAGATGGGAAGTAAGTTCTCAAAAGGGCGAAACTGACTTAGATGGATGGTTCTCTTATTTTAATGGTATTGGTGTTAAATTTTTACAGTTTTTAATCGATAAAAAACGGGGGAAACTAAGATCTCTTAACGAGGAGGTGACCAAACTCAATGAGAAACTCACTCCATTTAAGGAACAGGAAATTTATAAAACAAAATCTAACTCTCTAAAAATCTTTTTAGAAAAGGAGGACCAAGAACAAAAACTGAAGAAAAAGAAAAAAGTATAACAGGGATTTTGTTGATTACTCTAATAAAATAGTGTTTAAATGGCAGGCTAAAATAGAAGAAACTATGGAAGTTGCTTCGGGTTCTATGCCCCATCAGATCAATGCCACCCAAGAAGGGGTAATTTCTACACAGGTCCCATCTTCCTCTGGTCTAAATTCCACTATGAGAGGAACCGGTCATACTAATGCCACACATACCCATGGTTACACTACGGTGAAACCAAAAAAAGGTCATAATAGACCTAAGAAACAGGGACCTCGGGTTGAACCACTTAATGTTCAACATGGGGGGGGTGCAAATCACTACCCTCCTCGTAGGAGGAGGCCTTCCTATTATGATGATGACCGTGGATTTCATGGTCTTGTGAGCCATGACAATGCTTACTACTCCCCACGTAGGAGTCACCAGGGGTATATTTATCCCAGTCGAGACCGTGGCGATTACCATGACACACGAGGGGCACATCATAGTGTTCAGAACTCTGGATATACCCCTAGAAAATAGTCATATTCCAGTCCACAATAGATTTGTCCCCCTTATGCATCATGGGGGCAATGACGGGGTGGATGAGTCTAGTATGTCTAGACATCCTGAAGAATATATTGATCATTCAAGAAGGTTCAGGCGGGAATATGACACACCCCCAGTGTATGAAAGGAACCAGTCACCTCGTTTTTTTCCCATGGAAAACACCAGACCAAAAAGGACTCACGAAGAAAGAGGGGTGTCAGAGGGGAGAGGAGGATCAGGACCAAAGAAAAGAAAGAGATAAATATTTCAGGAGTCTTTAATCTTAGTTCAGCCCAACTTTCGTTGGGTGAGCAGGCCCTCCTCAGTCAAGGTCTAAAGTTTGCTCCCCCACGGACCCTTGATAAATTTGAGACCTTTATAGATGCCCACAAACTAGTTAGGAAATTGAACATCAAGAGGCATTTTATTCTTAACCCTATGGGTGTCAGTGGCCTAAATAAGGTCACATACACAGGTCCATCTTTATGCTCTACTATACCACCATCAGGGGGTTTGCCGATTGGTGATGTTGTGGTTCCAACCAGACACACCAAATTGGCAAATGCCTCTTTGTTTAATCCCCCGGGTTTTTTTTTTTTTGTTTCATAAGTTTTTATTGGGTGAACATGAGAGCATACAGGATAGTACAATGATACATCCAGAAAAAAAAAAGTAGCGAGAATATAGCTTATTTTGGCTATGAACAGAAATTACTGCAAACATTTTTTTTTTTTTTTAAACTTCAACATACAATCATGTGTTGCAAGTCAATCCTCATCTGAAGAGGGCATATAAAAGGCATACAAGTAAGACATAGAAGATTGTACAATATTCATTATGCATTATGAACCATAGGGTTCATCCTAGAACATTTTTGTTATGTCCATCTTGACCAGTATATAGGGTTTTTAGTAGTAGTAATTCTTTAATGGTCAAGAGGGGCAGGGAGGGGGGTTGGGGAAGGGAAAGGGAAGGAAGAGAGGTGAAAGAAGAAGAGGAGAAAAGAGAGAAAAAAAAAAAAAAAAAACCCGGGTTTTATTTCCCCTTCTTTACAGACATTTAAGGAACTTGTCTTAAAAGATATAGCTGATCTTAAAATTCCCAGATCCAGAAATACATTTGAGTTTCAGGGACAATTGAAACAGATCTGTAAACGTAACGATTTGGTTGTACGCCCAGCGGACAAGGGCGGAGGGGTGGTGGTTCTGGATAAGAGTGATTATATAGCAGAAATGCATAGGCTTTTGTCTGACACCGCCACTTATAGCCTTTTAGCTAATAACCCTACGGTTAAATATAAGAAAGAACTTCAGGCCTTAATAAATGAAGGTTTCTCATTGGGTGTTCTAAATAAAAAATAAAAAGCTTACTTAATTCCATCAGCACCGAGAGTGCCAGTGATATACTATCTGCCCAAGGTGCATAAAAGTACCACCAACCCACCTGGTCGTCCGATCATTAGTGGGTTGGATTCTATAACGGCGCGTATTGGCAAATATATAGACACATTTTTGCAGCCACTGGTCATTTCTACTCCATCTTATTTGCGTGATACCACCCAGGTTATTAATTTATTGAAAGATTGTGAATGGAGAAATGGGTTTACGTTAGCTACCGCTGATGTAAATTCGCTGTATACTGTTATTTCACACCATCATGGTTTGGAAGCAGTCCGCTTTTATTTACAGCAAGACATTTCACTTTCAGTTATTCAAAGAGATTTTATTGCCAATCTTTTGGTATTTGCAACTAGCCATAACTACTTCTGGTTTGGTGGAGATTATTATTTGCAAAAATGCGGAGTAGCGATGGGCGCCAAGTTTGCCCCTAGTGTGGCAAACTTGTTCATGTCTTTTTGGGAAAGAGAAGTCATCTATGTTAACCCTCCCAGTCAACTCAAATTATGGAAAAGATATATTGATGACATCTTGGTGATATGGGAGGATGACACCCTGTCCCTTGATAGTTTTTTGTCTAGTTTGAATATCAATGACCGAGGAATTTTTTTAAAATATGATATTAGTGAATCTACGATTAATTTCTTGGATCTTATCATTACGGTTAAAGATGAGACAATAACCACCATGACTCATTTTAAAGAAACTGATCGCAATGCATATATCCCCACTACGAGCTGCCACCATTCACAATGGCTTAAGGCTGTCCCAAAAGGACAATTTCAGAGAATTAGACGTAATTGCACTTCTCTACACGATTTCCATCAGCAGGCCCAAACTTTAAAGAAGAAATTCTTGGATAAAGGCTACAAAGAGGACAGCATTGATGAAACCATTTTGGCTATCAGTACTTTGAATAGGGACCAGCTTCTAACCTCAAAACAGACTGTTACTAATGATAATGATTTTTTCAGTTTTGCTTTGATTACTGGATTTTCTGATCAACACTTCTCTGTAAAAAAAGATCTTAAGAAAACACTGGGGTGTTCTGAAGAATGATCAAATACTGGGATCCATTATCCCAGAGAAACCCATAGTAATCTTTAGGGGAGCACTGTCATTACGTCTAAAAATCGCCCCAAATACTATTGATCCCCCTAAGGTGGTGCATTTCTTTCAAGAAATTAATGGCTTTTATCCATGCCGCAAGTGCAATATTTGCAAAATTAATGCATTCCAGGGACGTAAACTCACATCTTTTCAATCTACTCAGACCCTTAAGGTATACAATATTGAGTCATTTATCACCTGTACTAGTGATCATGTGGTTTACTTAATACAGTGTCCCTGCAAAAAACAATACATCGGTCGGACTAAACGAGCTGTTAATATCAGACTTAATGAACATGTAGGTAATATTGGTAGAGGATTCCCTAAACATAATTTATCTAAACACTTTGTGAAGCATCATGCTAAAAGTACTGAAGGGACACTGTTTTTACCTATGGAAAAATTGTGTCCACACTGGAGGGGTACAAATAAAGTGCGTACCATTTCCCAGCTTGAGACCCGCTGGATTTTTAATATGCGATCTTATAGGCCTCATGGGTTAAATGTGGACCGGGACATCAATTGTTTTTTAAATAATGCATGATTTTTGTCCTACCTTTCCTTCTTTTTATTAATAGGTGTTTTTAATTCTTATATTTTTAATTATGGAAATGTATATCTCAAATGACATAATGTTCTTTTAAGATTTTGAATTAATATCTTGTGAGTTAATATATATGGCTCATGATTTATATATGGTGTTTCCTTGTTTTTCCTCTGCTGCTGCATACACTCCGTCCATGTGTCTTACTCCTTTTTGTCCACAAGATGGCATCCATCTTACTACCATTATTATTATTCTCTTCCGCAATTAGCTTCGTTTTGTGCGTCGCACATTAATACGTGCACGTTCCGTCCTTTTCTCCCAAAGTTCATATTTATTTTGCCCTCATCCATCATGGCGGATGTGGCTATATATAGAGAGCTTTGTGATGACGCTCGCCTAGGCAGCCTATCCCCGTAGACGTCCGTATTGCGACGAAACGCGTAGGAGGAGCTTAGCCGTAGTGACGTCATCACGCTAGACAGAGAGACACGTGACGAACGGAGACACGAAGCAGACGGAGGATTCGAGGAAACGCCATCCTCTCCACGCCATATCCCACATGCGATTATACCAAGTCATTACTGTAAGTGTACACCTGTTTTTATTAAATCAAATTTTTTACACAGTAACGCACTATGTGGTTTCCCATCATTCTCTATTTTATGAATTCATCAAACGCCAATGCTCACTGGAGTGGATTTGATTAGGATCTTGTCCCTTGGAGTTCTTGTGCTGGTGTAGTAGCAGTATCTGGAGTAGTCTTTTCAGGGAAGACTTTAAACATCCTCATATCTTATAAGACCGTTGAAAGCCCGGTCTTTCTCTCTGGTAAGGAGATTTCATTTCCCACGTATTGGGTGTCTTTTCTCTTCATCTTCGGTGGAGGATCTTTTTACATGCAGATACTGGTGGTTATTTAGATGGACTCAACTCACTGATTTTCTATGGACTATTTTTTCTTTTATACTCATTCATTCATTTGGATGGGTCTGATACTTTGAATTTTGCAATACATTTTTTAATTCACTCATTATGTTCACTCAAATTATTATTGGCTTTTTGTTTCACATACATATTTTTCACAGGTCAAGTTAATAGCGCTGTATTATCTTGTTTTTTTGCTTTTTTGTTTACTATGGTATTTAGTAATTAATACTGGCAGCTTTTTATTTCATTTCACATGGTTTGATATTTAATTGATTTCACTCGTTAGCACAGTGTTTTTTCTGTTTACACAGAGAAATCCCTTTCGAATCTTGAAAATCAACTCTCTGCATTTTCAAAGCGATTAATTATTCCTAATGATCTTCCTCGCACTTCAGAGATGTGGTGAGATCTTCCTTTCCTTTGATCTCAGTAACCCTGGAAATCCACAGAGACATTTCAGTGGGATAGAAGATCTCACCACGTTTATAAGGTGAATGAGTAGTGATATTTTATATAAAGCTTTAGAAAGGAGGGTCATGTGTAGAGGAAAAGCCGAAGAGTCATCTCTCAGGTGTATTCTGGGTAGATGTTTGGTAAGTCTTTAAATTTCTCTCCACAAAGGGAACAGCAGATATTTATATATATATATATATATACACTCCACTCTAAAAAAAAAAGTTCTGGAGCTTTTTTGGGGTGATTGTTGCATATAGAGTAGACCATTCATTGGACTGGGCTGCTCTATGCGTGACGAGTGAAAATCCTTCAGAATGCAAAAAAAACACATGGGGGGGAATGCGAGTTCCCACTTCGCAGAGATATGAATGCGGCTTGACAGCTGAGTGACTCCATCACCTCCATCCTATGTACTTATATAAAGCTGGCCATATACTATGCAATCTGATTGTACAATGTCCTTTAGGTGTACCAGGTTGTATAGTGTATGGTGATCATTACAGAACCCAGGACACACTTCTCCAAATTGAAATATTACAGCTCTATCAACATTAGGGGTGCAACGGATCACCAGTGATCTGCGATCCGAACGGGTCACCCCCTTCGGATCGGCACACTATGCGATCCGCATATTGCCTCCGCGTGCATAGCATTAGGAAAGGCCGCGGCTTCGGCCTAGCTCCGGAGCCGCGGCCATCTTGGTACACCCGGCGGTGGCCCTCCTCTCTGTTTACACCCACAGAGGAGGAGGAGCCTGCGCTCGAGGGAAACACATGCCGCTGTCTGAGGTCTGCACTACTGTGGGGGTTACTGTCTGAGGTCTGCTCTACTGGGGGGGGGGGTTACTGTCTGAGGTCTGCACTACTGTGGGGGTTACTGTCTGAGGTCTGCTCTACTGGGGGGGGGGGTTACTGTCTGAGGTCTGCACTACTGGGGGGGTTACTGTCTGAGGTCTGCACTACTGGTGGGGTTACTGTCTGAGGTCTGCTCTACTGGGGGGGGTTACTGTCTGAGGTCTGCTCTACTGGGGGGGGGTTACTGTCTGAGGTCTGCTCTACTGGGGGGGGGGGTACTGTCTGAGGTCTGCTCTACTGGGGGGGGGTTACTGTCTGAGGTCTGCACTACTGGGGGGGGTTACCATCTGAGGTCTGCACTACTGGGGGGTTACTGTCGGAGGTCTGCACTACTGGGGGGGGGTTACTGTCTGAGGTCTGCACTACTGGGGGGGTTACTGTCTAAGGTCTGCACTACTGGGGGGTTACTGTCTGAGGTCTGCACTACTGGGGGGGTTACTGTCTGAGGTCTGCACTACTGGGGGGGTTACTGTCTGAGGTCTGCACTACTGGGGGGGTTACTGTCTGAGGTCTGCACTACTGGGGGGGTTACTGTCTGAGGTCTGCACTACTGGGGGGGGGTTACTGTCTGAGGTCTGCACTACTGGGGGGGGTTACTGTCTGAGGTCTGCACTACTGGGGGGGGTTACTGTCTGAGGTCTGCACTACTGGGGGGGGTTACTGTCTGAGGTCTGCACTACTGGGGGGGGTTACTGTCTGAGGTCTGCACTACTGGGGGGGGTTACTGTCTGAGGTCTGCACTACTGTGGGGGTTACTGTCTGAGGTCTGCACTACTGGGAAGGTTACTGTCTGAGGTCTGCACTACTGGGGGGGTTACCGTCTGAGGTCTGCACTACTGGGGGGGGGTTACCGTCTGAGGTCTGCACCACTGGGGGGGGTTACCGTCTAAGGTCTGCACTACTGGGGGGGTTACTGTCTGAGGTCTGCACTACTGGGGGGTTACTGTCTGAGGTCTGCACTACTGGGGGGGTTACTGTGACGGTATCGGTATGATATCCCCGTCAAGCATTCCCTCCTCTCCATACAAGAACATCACAGGATTCCCCACACATTAGTCCAGGCTTACTCCTAGAACAAGACACTTTATTGACACAAAAACTCAGCTTATATGTGGTTACAGCCTGTTAGGAACGCCCCCCTCACACAGTGGGGTTTCCCATACAGATTATAGGAGACAAGTCGGAGCCGACCATGCAGACACGTTTCTTTAGATAAAGACATCAGGGGAGTTAATTAATACACTGAAGCAATCAGAATAATTAACATACTACTTCTCTAATCATTTAGCCTGATGATACAATACTCATCTTTTAAGGGTAAACACAGATCTTCTTTACACAACACAATAGATCAATTAACCTTTAGAATAGTGAGGGGACATTAGCACGTCAATAACCGGTCAGAGGAATGAATCACACATGAAATTCCTTTCTACCTCTACAGACATGGCTAGCAGGGAGCAGTAAACTGAGACATATAGGCAAATGTATCACAATGGCCCCCCTTTTGCTCCCTGCTCCGGCAAATCCGGTTGGACCTTTCCTGGTCCAGTAGGGTTGACGGGTTTAGAGCTTTTAGTCCGAGGTTAACTCCGTTTGGCATGACTGACCTCCCTTGGCAACTGCTTCAGACTCAGGTATGTCACCGGGTCGTCAGATCACACGCCGGTCAGTCCCCAAGCCTTTGTGCGATCTGCAGAGTCACCAGAAGTCAGTGTGAAGACAGCGAATGGGTCTGTGCGCCGCCGTCTAGGTGTCCCGCTATGGGAGGGGGCAGGTTATGGCTCTGAAGTGACAATCACAGGAGATTCATAAAAAGAAAAAGTTATATTTGTTGAAATGTTGTATCACTGATGCTCAGAGTCCAGGGGGGGGGGGGGAGAGGGGACTCAGAGCCCCATAAGGTCAGCCACCCCCTGCTCCCTCCGCAGCCGCCAGTTCTCCTCTTTGAGCTTCTCCAGCTCCATCTCCAGTTCATGGAGCCTGGGGGGGGTCAGCCTGCTGTGACCTCAGGTGGTTGTTCTCCTCCTCCATGCGGCTTATGCACTCCTCCAGCTCTATGTACTCACGGATCAGCTCCTGCTTGCTCATGTCCTGCAGGCTCTCCACGTGGTCCTTCATCATCAGGAACTGGGTGGTGGTGTAAGGGGCCACCGGTGGGCCCTTGGCGAACATCTCGGCCCGCATCTGGGACGCCCGCTGCGACTCCCTCTCCTCCAGTCGCTTCTTCTCCTCCCAGGTCAGCTTGTTATACGGCTTCCAGGACCTCTTCTTCTTGAAGGGTAGCTGGCGGTGCTATTAGCAGGGGCAGCCAATGATACGTATACCCGTCGTTCCCGCGTCGCACTTTTGAAAAATTACGTTGTTTGCGTTCACTTTGAAGCAAATGACGTCCTTGCGACGTCATTTACCGCAATGCACGTCGGGAAAGTTTCCCGACTAAGCATGCGCACTATGCTCGGCGCGGGAACGCGCCTAATTTAAATGATCCACGCCCCCTATGGGATCATTTAAATTATGCACCCTTACGCCACGTAATTATGCGCACACGCAATTTATGGAGCTACTGCTCCGTGAATCAAGCGTAGCGCAGGAAATTTACGGAGGCGCAGTGTTAAAACGGTACACTGCGCCTACGTAAGAAATGGGCAAGTCGTACCTGAATCTGGGCCAGTGTTTATAGATTAGTGAGGGGGAGGGGTGAAAGGACGTAGTGAGGGTCTGGGACAATAAAGACCGCTCTTGGACAGATTGTCACCAACAACTGCCTGGTGAGGTCTAATGACCACAAAGCTACAATATAAAATGTCCCAGAAGGGGGCGCTCTGTCAGGGGGGGCAGAGAAGAGCGATCTGGAGATCTGACCTCGGAAGGAACAGTAATGGGAGGTGTACTGTAGATCTGCTTCATTGCCGGGTTCACCTCCATTACCACCAACAAGTGATCTTCCATATACCAGCAAAGACAAGTGTGACCCCAAATCTCATCCAGTCACCTTACATGAGAACATGTCCCCCCCATCCCCCATCCTGTGTCAGGGTGCAGAAGGAGGATCTAGTCTGCCGGTCTGTAGTAAGTATGGTGGAGAGGAGGGGGAGGGGTATTAGGAAGGTCATGTATGTCAGCTGTGCTGGATCATTAGAGGCCCCAGACCTGCAATCCGGACAGTTCAGTGTACAGACAGAGGGGGGATTTACTAAATAGGATGTTCAAAGAAATTTCCCCCAGAGATCAGTGAATGTGGTGAAATGTCACTTTGTAATGAATATCCAATCACGTGCAAAGAAATAAAACACATGGAGTTTTACTTACACGTGATTGGATGATGGAAGTCAGCAGAGCTCCGCCCCATTCACTGACCCCTTATCTACCAATGTACATTCTTTATCCTTCTGGTATTCAAAAGGTTAATAGAGAAAAGAGCTTTGTATTATTCCCAGCCAGTGATTGGCCGTCATGTAGAAGTGATCGGAGCAGCTGGGGAACCGGCCAATCACAATACAGACAATGTGTCACCCCTCCCCCCTGCTATTTCCTGCCGTGTTTAGTCTGGGAGGTCCAAGATGGTGATTGTCAGGTAGGAGGCGCTTGGAGAACATCCCATCCCCCGATATTCTCTGTCATGAATGACAAGAATTGTGTCACCTCCGGGGTCACCGCTGTCATTCCCGACTACTGTAGCTGGTCATGTACAACACAATATATAGAGTAGAGGGGTCAGCACTATTGTAATGTACAACACAATATATAGAGTAGAGAGATCAGCACTATTGTAATGTACAACACAATATATAGAGTAGAGAGGTCAGCACTATTGTAATGTACAACACAATATATAGAGAAGAGAGGTCAGCACTATTGTAATGTACAACACAATATATAGAGTAGAGGGGTCAGCACTATTGTAATGTACAACACAATATATAGAGTAGAGAGGTCAGCACTATTGTAATGTACAACACAATATATAGAGTAGAGAGGTCAGCACTATTGTAATGTACAACACAATATATAGAGTAGAGAGGTCAGCACTATTGTAATGTACAACACAATATATAGAGTAGAGAGGTCAGCACTATTGTAATGTACAACACAATATATAGAGTAGAGCGGTCAGCACTATTGTAATGTACAACACAATATATAGAGTAGAGGGGTCAGCACTATTGTAATGTACAACACAATATATAGAGTAGAGGGGTCAGCACTATTGTAATGTACAACACAATATATGGAGTAGAGGGGTCAGCACTATTGTAATGTACAACACAATATATAGAGTAGAGAGGTCAGCACTATTGTAATGTACAACACAATATATAGAGTAGAGAGGTCAGCACTATTGTAATGTACAACACAATATATAGAGTAGAGAGGTCAGCACTATTGTAATGTACAACACAATATATAGAGTAGAGAGGTCAGCACTATTGTAATGTACAACACAATATATAGAGTAGAGGGGTCAGCACTATTGTAATGTACAACACAATATATAGAGTAGAGGGGTCAGCACTATTGTAATGTACAACACAATATATAGAGTAGAGGGGTCAGCACTATTGTAATGTACAACACAATATATAGAGTAGAGGGGTCAGCACAATGTTATAGTCATAGTGCCCCTTATACTGCTGCTCAGGGGGGACAAATGATTTGGGTCTGTGGTCAGCAGGATGAAAACAATGTTCAGCCATAGTGGTCAGTGGGAGGAGTCTGTTGTTACAGACTATGGTATCGGGGTACAGGGATGTGGGGGGTCAGACAACACACGGGGTATCACCTTCTGTTGTATATCCACAGAAATCACCCAGCACGCTGGCAGATTGTCAGGAGGACCCCAAGTTCCCACCCCAGACAGGGGTAACAGCTGTATAACAGCACACACACTCTATTATCCCACCACTGCCACACACATGACAAGGAGGGAAGCCCCACGGGAACTAGAGAACCAGGAGAGGACCTTGTTTGGTGGAGGAGGGAAGGAGAGGGAGATTATTGGTAGCCAGTAATACCAGCTGTGAGAGACTTGGCACAGCCTGCAATACCTCTGATCACCACTAGAGGGAGACTCCGCCCATATCTAGCTGGCTGACCACACAGACTAGAGCAGTCTAGTAATCAGCAGACACTTCTTGGGTTCCTCAGGCTCCCCTACAATAGGGTGACCAGACGTCCCCGGTCTCCAGGGACAGTCCCCTGATAAAGTACACGGTCCCTGGACAAAATCTGCAACCGGATTCAGAGGCAGCGCCTATACCCATTGCTTACAACCTAGTTCTAGCAGGACATGCAGCAATGTGAATATCTATACAGCATAGCAGGGATTGGTGGACAAGCCGGGGGGGGGGGGGGGGGGCGTATATGGCCACAAGTGAGTGGAGCTGAAAAAGTTCTGATGATGGGGATGGGCGGGGCCGATATTCAGAGCCTCACCCCCTTTGTCAAACAACCTGTGCATAGACAAAAAGCTGGTGTTTATACATTGGTGGGCGGGGGGAAGGTGGCAGGGGGCGGGACCAATTGTAACTACTGTATGTGTACCAGCAGCGGTGTATGATTCAGGTTTATTATACACCGCTGTGGGTGCGTATACTGTAGTTACAATTGGCCCCGCCCCCTTCCTCCCCGCCCACCAATGTATAAACATGGTTTTTCAATGCAGGGTTGTCTGATAAAGGGGGCGGAGCTCTGCATATGATCCCCGCCCATCCCCAACATCAGAGGTTGGACTTGACAGCTCCACTCACTGTCACTGCTCAGGTCACTGCCATAGGGTGCAGATCGAGGGGGCAGTACAATGGGAAACCCTGGGGGGTGTTTGGACATCCGTATTGGAGATCAGCATCTCCGTCCAGCATCCTTCCCTGGGGAGCTACTGACCCCCCCTACAGAGCAGAACATATAGAGAGACCAGCTGTACCCACCAATCACTGTGCCCGCCAATCACTGCCCCCACCAATCACTGCGCCCACCAATCACTGCACCCGCCAATCACTGAACCCGCCAATCACTGCACCCGCCAATCACTGCGCCCGCCAATCACTGTGCCCGCCAATCACTGCACCCGCCAATCACTGTACCCACCAATCACTGCGCCCACCAATCACTGCCCCCACCAATCACTGTGCCCGCCAATCACTGTGCCCGCCAATCACTGAACCCACCAATCACTGCGCCCGCCAATCACTGCGCCCGCCAATCACTGCGCCCGCCAATCACTGTACCCACCCATCACTGCGCCCACCAATCACTGCGCCCACCAATCACTGTACCCACCAATCACTGTGCCCGCCAATCACTGCGCCCGCCAATCACTGCGCCCGCCAATCACTGCACCCGCCAATCACTGCGCCCGCCAATCACTGCGCCCGCCCATCACTGCGCCCGCCAATCACTGCGCCCGCCAATCACTGCGCACGCCAATCACTGCGCCCGCCAATCACTGCGCCAGCCAATCACTGCGCCCGCCAATCACTGCGCCCGCCAATCACTGCACCCGCCAATCACTGCGCCCACCAATCACTGAACCCACCAATCACTGAACCCACCAATCACTGAACCCACCAATCACTGCGCCCGCCAATCACTACACCCAATCACTGCGCCCGCCAATCACTGCGCCCGCCAATCACTGCGCCCGCCAATCACTGAACCCACCAATCACTGAACCCGCCAATCACTGTGCTAACCAATTACTGAACCCAACAATCACTGCGCCCACCAATCATTGAACCCGCCAACAACTGCACCTACCAATCACTGCACCCAACAATCACTGCACCCGCCAATCACTGAACCCACCAATCACTGAACCCTCCAATCACTGAACCCTCCAATCACTGAACCCTCCAATCACTGAACCCTCCAATCACTGCACCCACTCAGAAGGCGGATCCAGGATGGTGGAGCGGCACTGCCTCCGAGTCACCAAACAGACAACATCTGAAGGGAGAAGGTTTACTCACTCTTCTATCAGAACTCCATCTCAACTGTCTGCTGCACCGACCTCTTCTCCCCTGCAGAGTCCTCACCATCTCCAGCCTCTTCTCCTCTGCAGAGTCCTCACCATCTCCAGCCTCTTCTCCCCTGCAGAGTGCTCACCATCTCCAGCCTCTTCTCCTCTGCTGAGCCTCTGGCTCTAATCAAGTGCTTCAAAATACACCCCCCCTGCTTATCCCCGCCAGAGTAATTCATGTGTCTGGCGTCCTGAAAGGGGTCGCCACGGGCCGCCACTGGTGCAAGAATATTGTTTTTTGTGGAAAACACAAGCACAGCAGCCTATTCAAATGAAGGGGCCACAAGTGTGACCCAGAGCTAAAGGAGATGTATGGCCAAAGCTTGTTTGTCTGTACTTCTCCTATGGATCACAGGGGTGCAGTTTGTTCAGCACTCCTGTGACCCGGATTCAGCCGACAACGGGCTGAAGTCTGCTGTTGGCTGATGTCACAGAGCTGGCTTGTGCTTGAAAAACCACTGCGCAAATACCACGTGACATAAAACAATTGCAATTTTATTCTCTAGGGTCTCTGCTAAATATATATATAATGTTTGGGGGTTCATTTTCTAGCAAACAAAACTGATTGTTACTTGTAAACAACAAACGTCAGAAATAGGCTGAGACATGAAAGGGTTAATCATAATAAAATATTTACATGAATTGTACATTATATGATGATTATATATCGGGGGGTTTCACCATTTCACGGGACATACTGACCACCATTGTACACCATGAAGAAACCTCCACTCACTGACCACGCCCACTTGCTGGTCACACCCACTTTTTGGCAACACACACAGGTAGCGCACCCCATCCCCCATCCAAGTTTTTTCTCTATCTTATCTTCTTAACATTTGGTAGTCATATCCCAAACATTCTAATGCCGCGTACACACCATCACTTTTTGTGATGAAAAAAAACAACATTTTTAAAAACGTAATTTTAAATGACCATGTGTGGGGGAAAACGTCGTTTTATGTCTTCTGAAAAACGACAAAAAACAAAATTCGAGCATGCTTCAATTGTTTGTGTCGTTTTTCAAAACGTCGTTTTTTGTGTTACAAAAAATCACCGCGTGTAGCTAAAACAATGTTTAAACTGAAGTTTTTAAACCCGCGCATGCTCAGAAGCAAGTTATGAAGCGAGCTTCAATGGAAAAGAGTGCTGAACGTAACCGCGCTTTGCTAGAGCATTGTGAAAAAACGATGGTGTGTAGGCAACGTCGTTTTTGAAAATGAAGTTTCAAAACATTGTTTTTCTTCACAAAAAAAAATACGTTTTTTTTTCATCAAAAAAAACGACCGTCTGTACGCGGCATTAGAAGTATCTTCTAAGAATCTTTGAGGAAAAAATGCCGATGTCCGCGGTCATTGTGCTCAGTAAAGAAACAGGCGGTATTGGACTGGTGCTCAGTGGTGGGATGGGGGCTCCGAGGGTACAGTATGGTGGACAGGGGGGAAGTGAGAGGACAGAGAGGGGACAGGGGGCAGTAGGGGGGACACATGGGAGGATGGGACAGTAGGGGAACACATGGGAGGACAGGGGACAGTAGGGGGACACATGGGAGGATGGGACAGTAGGGAGACAGAGGTGTGGACATTTTGGCAGCAGGGGAACAGATGGGAGAGGGGCCATTGTCAGGAAATAGGGGAGGACAGGGGGCAGTAGGGGGTCTGATGGGAGAGGGGGCATTGTCAGGAAATAGGGGAGGACAGGGGGCAGTGGGGGACAGAGGTGTGGATGGGTTGTAGTGGGGTGAATTAGGAGATGAATACCTGGCGGATGGTCCCTCTTGGCTCCTCTGTTGAGTCTTCTATGATCGGGTGACTTCTGACTCTTCCCAGCACGGTCTCCACAATCAGGGGAAAGTTCTCCTCCGTGTCCCCGATGGAAGATGGAGGCTTCTTGTCCTGGCTGAGAGGTGTGAGGGACGTTCTGTGTCTGCACTACGGATCTGGGAAGACTCCAATCACATTGTGAGCCAGCTTCCTCACAGGGGCCCCTCCCCTACAGATGCCTCAGGGCCATGCTGACTACAAACACAGTGTGGGGGAGGGGATCACAAAGAGGACCCCTCCCCCCATTCTCTGGGATGACACAATAGAATCTCATTCCAGATTGGTCATGTGAAGAAGGTTTGTTGGACGTTCTTCTGGTTAGTGGAGGGAAATGAACGTTGATTATTGAGCGCAGTGAGGAGAAGATTGGGAGGAGCAGGATGGGGAATGTTTCTCTCTCATATTGCACCCCCCGGGGGATCACCTCATACACTTCATCTTCTACATGTGCTGGACGCCATGACACTCATTTCTTGGGGGAAACTTTCTCCCGGAGATCTTGGAGGAGATGAAAGGAATGTTGTACGAGGCATGTGTGAGACGAGGCACATGACATCACACGCTCCGCCTTCTGCATGCGCGGTTTAACATACATTTTCATACTGGCGGTGTGGGGGAGGGGAGGTACAATAAGGGCTTCAGCAGGGATTGGATGGAATTGGATCCATGTATTGGCTTGCTGGTTGTACACGGGTCAGTCTATTGATCGATTTGTGTACAACCAGTCTGTCAGGTTTTTCCTGAATCATCAATACCACCGGCTATAGGCGGCAACACCGATCATTGTATTCTGATGGTGGGGGAGGGTCTCCTCTGTCAGAGCATAATAGCACAGCGGGAGGGATTCTCAGCAACATGTAAAAACACAAAGTAGCCAAAACCCGGGACTACATAGAAACATCATCCACACTTCTATTAACCCCTCCCATACTGGACACCCCTCCCCCTCCCATACCGGACACCCCTCCCCTTTCCATACTGGACACCCCTCCCCCTCCCATACCGGACACCCCTCCCCCTTCCATACCGGACACCCCTCCCCCTCCCATACCGGACACCCATCCCATACCAGACACCCCTCCCATACCAGACACCCCTCCCCCTCCCATACCGGACACCCCTCCCCCTACCATACCGGACACCCCTCCCATACTGGACACCCCTCCCATACTAGACACCCCTCCCCCTCCCATACCAGACACCCCTCCCCCTCCCATACCGGACACCCCTCCCCTCCCATACCGGACACCCCTCTACCTCCCATACCGGACACCCCTCCCATACCAGACACTCCTCCCCCTCCCATACCAGACACCCCTCCCCCTCCCATACCAGACACTCCTCCCCCTCCCATACCAGACACCCCTCCCCCTCCCATACCTAACACCCCTCCCCCTCCCATACCGCACACCCCTCCCCCTTCCTGCCCAGGATAATTTTTAGATTTCAGCGCTCTCATGCCGCGTACACACGATCGTTTTTCGGCATTGAAAAAACAGCGTTTTTCAGCCTCTAGAAAAAACAAAGTTTTTTCCCAACTTCATCATTAAAATGGCCTTGCCTACACACAATCGTTAAAAAAATGCTCTAGCAAAGCGCGGTGACGTACAACACGTACAGCGGCACTATAAAGGGGAAGTTCCATTCGGATGGCGCCACCCTTGGGGCTGATTTTGTGTTAGTAAAAGACGATTTGCGCTTTTCTGTCTGTTACAGCGTGATGAATGTGTTTGCTCCATTACGAACGCTAGTTTTACCAGAATGAGCGCTCCGTCTCATAACTTGCTTCTGAGCATGCGCAGATTTTTCACGACGTTAAAGCCCACACACGATAATTCTTTACAACCCGAAAAACGACATTGTTTAAAACGTCGTGAAAAAATGGAGCATGTTCCGATTTTTTTTTGTCATTTTTCAGAACCCGAAAAATGCCGTGAAGCCCACACACCATCGTTTTAAATGACATTTTTTAAAAACGTTGTTTTTTACATGCCGAAAAACGATCGTGTGTACGCGGCATCGCACTTTGAATGACAATTACTCCGTCATGTAACACTGCACACATAGGACATTTGTATCATTTTCTTCCCACAAATAGAGATTTCTTCTGGTGATATTTAATCATCTCGGGGGGTTTATTTTTTGCAAAATAAGTGAGAAAATTCCAAACTTTTTTTCTTAGTTTCTGTTATATAATTTTACAAATATACAACGATAACCGGCAAGTCTGTTTACATGTGACCTGCTATGATTGGACACAGCTGATCACATGGCAAAGGGCCCTTGTTGTTGACCCTTTACCCCAATCTGTGATCACAGAGCACACCCAATGCGTGCCCCATGGAGTTTGCGGGTGGCACGCGTGTATTCACCACTTACCAACCACAATACATCTCTATACATTGGAGGTTGGAAGTGGTTTATCGGGATTACAGATGAAGATATCGGCCATGACCCCGGCGCCGTTCTTTTCTGCAGGCGGTCGGCTTTCTCATGAAATCTGTCTGAGACGCTCACAAGCCGCTGGACTAGTTTCTGAGGCGGCGGCCTTACTGTTTCCGCCGGTTCACCCGAGAAACGATCCGATGTGGCCAGCTGCTAGCATTGGCCATCAAAGCGTTAGAACTCTACTCCAGTGATGGTGAACTCATGGCATGCAGAGCCCTCTCTGTGGGCACACCAGAGCTGCCACCACTGCCCGCCCTGTGACAAGGGGAGAAGCGAGCGTGGGCTGTCAGTGTATTTCCCCTGCTCACCCCCTTTCTCCCATCAAGCAGTACAGGGCAGGGATTGCTGCCCACTCTGATTCCTCCTGCCTCCCAATTTGCTGCATCCATGGACCAATGAGGAGCCAGGACAAGGGGACCATGGGACATGTAGTCCCAGAAGACTATAGCTTTTTTTTCATCAATTAAAGAAAAACTACAGCCCCAGCATGCCCTGCAAAAATAGGAGGAGGGGCAGCCTGGCGCCCAGGAAAAAAAGGGCAGAGGGAGACGAGGGCGAGAGGAGTGCAGAGGCTAGAGGAGTGCGGAGACGAGAGCCAGAGGAGTGCGGAGACGAGAGCCAGAGGAGTGCGAAGACGAGAGTCAGAGGGGTGCAGAGACGAGAGCAAGAGGAGTGCGGAGACGAGAGCCAGAGGTGTGCGTAGATGAGGGCGAGAGGAGTGCGTAGATGAGGGCGAGAGGAGTGCGTAGACAAGGGCCAGAGGAGTGCAGAGACGAGAGCGAGAGGAGTGCAGAGGCGAGGGCGAGAGGAGTGTGGAGACGAGAGCGAGAGGAGTGCGGAGACAAGAGCGAGAGGAGTGCGGTGGCGAGAGCGAGAGGAGTGCGGAGACGAGAGCTAGAGGAGTGCGGAGACGAGGGCGAGAGAAGTGCGGAGACGGGAGCGAGAGAAGTGCAGAGACGAGGGCGAGAGGAGTGCGAAGACGAGAGCGAGAGGAGTGCGGAGACGAGAGCAAGAGGAGTGCGGAGACGAGAGCAAGAGGAGTGCGGAGACGAGAGCCAGAGGTGTGCGTAGATGAGGGGGAGAGGAGTGCGTAGATGAGGGCGAGAGGAGTGCGTAGACAAGGGCCAGAGGAGTGCAGAGACGAGAGCGAGAGGAGTGTGGAGACGAGAGCGAGAGGAGTGTGGAGACAAGAGCGAGAGGAGTGCGGAGACGAGGGTGAGAGGAGTGCGGTGGCGAGAGCGAGAGGAGTGCGGAGACGAGAGCAAGAGGAGTGCGGAGACGAGGGCGAGAGAAGTGCGGAGACGGGAGCGAGAGAAGTGCAGAGACGAGGGCGAGAGGAGTGCGAAGACGAGAGCGAGAGGAGTGCGGAGACGAGGATGAGAGAAGTGTGGAGACGAGAGAAAGAGGAGTGCGGAGACGAGAGCGAGAGGAGTGCGGAGACGAGAGCGAGAGGAGTGCGGAGACGAGAGCGAGAGGAGTTCGGAGACGAGAGAAAGAGGAGTGCGGAGACGAGAGTGAGAGGAGTTCGGAGACGAGAGAAAGAGGAGTGCAGAGATGAGAGTGAGAGGATACTAAAGGCACAACAGCCCCTGGAGAAGAGATTTGAGGTCTTGTTGACACCAGATCTCTCCATAAAGAGGACCTGTCATCTCTTATTTCTATTACATGAGATCTCCATAAAGAGGACCTGTCATCTCTTATTTCTATTACATGAGATCTCCATAAAGAGGACCTGTCACCTCTTATTTCTATTACATGAGATCTCTCCATAAAGAGGACCTGTCATCTCTTATTTCTATTACATGAGATCTCCATAAAGAGGACCTGTCATCTCTTATTTCTATTACATGAGATCTCCATAAAGAGGACCTGTCATCTCTTATTTATATTACAAGGGAGGTTTATATTTCTTGTAATAGGAATATAGTGATAAAAAATAAAGGGACGGTGTAAAAATAAAAAGTAAAATAAATAATAATAATAATAATAAAAATAAAAAGATTTAAAGCGCCCCCATCCCTCCCTGCGCACAAAGTTACAGTGTTAAAAAAAAAATTGAATGTAAAGTAAGTGCCCCCCATCCCCCGTGCTCACATGTAAATGCAAACGCACACGTATGTCCGGCCAGCGATCACACCACACATGTGAGGTATCACAGTGATCGTCAGAGCGAGAGCAATAATTCTAGCATCAGACCTCCTCTGTATTTTTAAACTGGTAACCTGTAAAGGCATTTAAAGCGTCACCTATGTTGATTTTTAAGTATTGTAGTTTGTCGCCATTCCAGGAGTGTGCGCAATTATAAAGTGTGACATGTTGGGTATCTATTTACTCGCTGTAACATCATCTTTCACATTATACAAAATAATTGGGGTGACTGTTGTGTTTTTTTCCTACCAAAAATTGCATTTGCAAAACCGCTACACAAATACTGTGTGATATAAAACATTGTAATGATCACCATTTTATTCTCTAGGGTCTCTGCTAGAAGTAAAATGTTTGGGGGTTCAGTCATTTTCTAGCAAAACGTACTGATTTCCATTTGTAAACACAAAGTGCCAAAAAAGCCTGGGGGGGGTCAAGTGGTTAGAAGGGGGAGGGGTTTCCTTGGGTTGTAGTGAATGAGAAGCACATGGCACTGAATGACTTCAAATTCGACTCCCCCTCCCCCTCTCTCTTTGTTTGTAGTCAGCATGGCCCCAGGAAGTCTGTAGGGGAGGGGCCCCCTGTGAGGAAGCTGGCTCACAATGTGATTGGAGTCTTCCCAGATCCGTAGTGCAGACACAGAACTTCCCTCACACCTCTCAGCCAGGACAAGAAGCCTCCATCTTCCATCGGGGACACTTCATGTCCAGTCACCGTGCTGGGAAGAGTCAGAAGTCACCCGACCATAGAAGACTCATCAGAGGAGCCAAGAGGGACCATCCGAGAGGACCCCAACCATAGAAGACTCATCGGAGGAGCCAAGAGGGACCATCCGAGAGGACCCCAACCATAGAAGACTCATCAGAGGAGGCAAGAGGGACCATCCGAGAGGACCCCAACCATAGAAGACTCATCAGAGGAGATCCACATCAACCTCCAGACCAGGACATCATCATCCAGGTATTTATCTCCCACTACTAACTCCCCCCATCCCCCGCTATCTCCTCCATCCACCCCTATTTCCCTACTGCCCCCCTGTCCACCCCTCTATCAGTCCACTGAGAACCAATGCCTCTTTTCTCTCTACTATATTCCCATTTTTCCTAAAAAATCACTAATTTCCAACATTTCCCTTCATTGAATATCCCCCCCCAACCCCACTGACCACAGATAACGGGCAATTTTTTCCCTCCCATTTACCTCCCACTTCCCACTTGTCCACCCCACTTCCCTGTCACCCCAACTGCCTCCCTGTTCACCCCATTTTGTCCCCGTCACCATGTTGTGTGTTACTAGAGTCTGGTCAGCCAGCTAGATATGTGTGGAGTTTCCCTCTAGTGGTGGGCAGAGGTATTTCAGGCTGTGCCAAGTCTATCACAGCTGGTTTTACTGGCCAGTAGGGATGGGCTTGAGCATTTTCACAACCCCATGTGCCCGATCCCGCCAGGAAGCTGGCACTGCAAAGCATTAATCACAGGCAGTGAGATATTTCCCGATCCGCAGGGATCCCGACCAGGAAATGTCACACTGTCTGTGATTAGTGCTTTGCAGTGCCAGCTTTCTGGCGGGATCCAGTGTGCGCTGTTATACAGCTGTTACCCCTGTCTGGGGTGGGAACTTGGGGTTCTCCAGACAATCTGCCAGCGTGCTGGGTGATTTCTGTGGATATACAACAGAAGGTGAGACCCCGTGTGTTGTCTGACCCCCCACATCCCTGTACCCCGATACCATAGTCTGTAACAACAGACTCCTCCCACTGACCACTATGGCTGAACATTGTTTTCATCCTGCTGACCACAGACCCAAATCATTTGTCCCCCCTGAGCAGCAGTATAAGGGGCACTATTAGCTGGATTCAGGTAGGGGCGCACATCTTTGGTGGCGTAGCGTATTTACACTATGCCGCCGTAAGTCAGAGAGGCAAGTACTGTATTCACAAAGTACTTGCCTCCTAAGTTACGGCGGCGTAGTGTGAATAGGCGGGCGTAAGCGCGCCTAATTCAAATGAGGATGTGGGGGGCGTGTTTTATGCATATTAACTGTGACCCGACATGATTACGACGACTTACGCAAACAACGTAAAATTTTCAAATTTCGATGCGGGAACGACGGCCATACTTAACATTGACTATTCCAGCTATTTGATGGAATAACTTTACGATTGAAAACGCCTTACGTAAACGGCGTATCTTTACTGCGACTGGCAAGCGTACGTTCGTGAATATGCGTATCTATGCATTTTCATATTCTACGCCAAACTCAACGGAAGCGCCACCTAGCGGCCAGCCTAAATATTGCACCCTAAAATACGACGGCGCAGGCTGTCGTATCTTAGATAGGTTTAAGTGTATCTCAGTTTGAGAATACACTTAAACTTAGGTTGGCGCAGATTCCCAGTTAGGTCGGCGTATCTACTGATACACCGACCTAACTCTCTCTGAATCCACCTATATGACTATAATATTGTGCTGACCTCTCTATTCTATATATTGTGTTGTACATTACAATAGTGCTGACCCCTCTACTCTATATATTGTGTTGTACATTACAATAGTGCTGACCCCTCTACTCTATATATTGTGTTGTACATTACAATAGTGCTGACCTCTCTACTCTATATATTGTGTTGTACATTACAATAGTGCTGACCCCTCTACTCTATATATTGTGTTGTACATTACAATAGTGCTGACCCCTCTACTCTATATATTGTGTTGTACATTACAATAGTACTGACCCCTCTACTCTATATATTGTGTTGTACATTACAATAGTGCTGACCCCTCTACTCTATATATTGTGTTGTACATTACAATAGTGCTGACCGCTCTACTCTATATATTGTGTTGTACATTACAATAGTGCTGACCCCTCTACTCTATATATTGTGTTGTACATTACAATAGTGCTGACCCCTCTACTCTATATATTGTGTTGTACATTACAATAGTGCTGACTGTTCACCCTTTTACTAATATATATATTACAGTATATCACAAAAAAATACTGTATAGAGAGATAATGACTGGCAGGACTGTGGGTGGGGTGTGGGGGTCACCTAGGTTCTCATACACATGGTGAGGGTCTCCGGGGTGTATGACTGATGTGGGGAATACAAACATTCTGCTCTCTCAGAATCCTAATCATTTGTGTACTGGATTCTGGGTTCTGGAGCCCGAGGTTTTGTAGAGCTTTGGGTGGGATAAACCCTCCACTCCCCAGGTCCACATTTCTCCTAGAATCCAGACCTCATTATTGGTGTCAGCTGTGCACAAGCCTTTATATAGGGGAGCTGACTGATCAGGGCTCTCTCTCTGCTGCTGGGTGAAAAGACTGACTGCTGACACAACACTATACAATGTACAATCCAGCACTTGCCCCATTTAGGTTCCAGGCGGGCAGCATGGCGATGGGTGAAAGGCAGTGGGTGGGCATCTCCTCCTCCTATGCGTCCAATAGGATTGCCTTCCTGATTGGCCGGGAGGAGAATCAGTGTGAGAATAGCGAATATTCATTCACTATTCTCACACAACTGGGTGGGCTCAGAGAGCAGTGCTTTGCACCCCAAGACCACCCTATTTTGAAGCCTATTAGTGCCTCAGGCTCTAATCCTGTGCTTCAAACCCCCATTAAAATGCATGCATCCGGTGCCCCGAATGTAGATTAGGAGGCCAGACGCATGGATAGGGGGCGGCACTCATTTGCCACTGTTAGAAATTGCAGGGGCCCCGTACAGCCTACCTGATGCCCCCCTCAAGAATATCAAAACAATATTTTCACAAAAAATACATGAAAATCATTATTAGTGGAAACAAATATTCCATTATACATAAAAAAAACATACATTTCATCTTCAAGACAAAATTCTCCCCAAACAATAATGTACAGTACATATTCCACCAACTCCCAGTTCAAATCCCCCTCCCAGCACTAATCTTTTTCTGCCCCCCAGCTCAAATCCCACCCCAATTCCCCCTCCCAGCACAAATCTTTGCCCCCCCATCTCAAATCCCACCCCAATTCCCCCTCCTATCACAAATCTTCCTCACCCCAAAAAAATCACAGGCCTAGCACACATCCTATTTCTTAAACTTTCTATCCTAGCACAAATCTTCTCCTCCAAATCCCCCTTCCGAGCTCAAACCCACCTATTAGCCCAAATCCCCCCACCCCCTCCTGGCACAACCCCCCCATCTCCCAGCACAAATTTTTCTTCAGTCCCCCTCCTAGGACAAATTCCCACAAATCCCTCCTCCTAGCACAACCCCCTCTAAATTACCCTTCCCAGCACAAATTCTTCCTTCTTACCCAAATCCCCCCCCCCCCCAGCACTAATCTCCCACTCCCCTCCTAGCACAAACCTCCCCTCTCTTGGCTCGAACGTCCAAAACCCTTTTAGCACATATCCCCCCATTATTCCTTCTTCAACATATCCCTGCTCCCCAAATACCGTTTACATTTCCCAGTACAGAGATCCCCCAACTTACAGGAGGAAGTCACTAAAAAGCCAGGAGGAGGTGTCCTGTGTTGCGCTCTGTCGCATTCAGAATAGAGTTCATCCATACAGCACATGAGACAGGATCGCTCTTACTGCATATCGTATTGCTCTGGACACACACAGTTTGATTATCACCCCCTATCTCCTCCAAGGGCTGCTCACCTCCCAGCAGCAGGAAATGGGGAATCAAACTGTCTGTGTGTGTGTGTACAGTGCAATGCAATCTGCAATAAGAGCGATCCTGTCTCATGTGCTGTATGGAGGAGCGCTCTTCTGACAGAAGGCGAGAGTACAACACAGAGCACCTCCCACAATGTACCCCATACCCATTCATATTGGGGGCAGGATCTGGGGTCCCCTTGTTAAAGAGGTTTTCCAGATTCCAATGAGCCCCCTACCCGCAGATCCCCACATCCATCAGGCCAGGGTTGTGGGGATGAGGCCCTTGTCCCCATCACACCCTCCCCATGTTGACGGCAAGTGGATAAGGGTCTGGTATGGATTTTAAGGGCACCCCACACCAATATTTGTTTTCACTTTTAGCGTGGAGTTCCCCTTAACATCTATTCCAGACCAAAAGAGCATGGTATGGATTTTTTTTTATTGAGGGGGGCATGCCTTAACCACTTCAATACACTGTATTATAAGTTGTACACTGCACTATATACCCTGCACTGTAATACATGTCTCCCCTGCTCTCCAAACTCTGAACTGCAGTGTATACTGTATATACTATACAGACTGCACTATATACTCTGCAGAAAAATTGGGCCTTAGGTGTTGGTGGGACCAGAAAACTGTAACCCCTCACAGTTACTCTTGTTGGGTGCAGGAATGGGCCCTGCTGTTAAGAATTATTTTAGAAATTGTAATTACATGCCAGGACAGGACAGAAAAAATCGGCCTATTGTTATATCTAGAATCCTCAAGATCCAGTAATATGATAGTTGGCATCAAGGGATCCCAGGTCCCTAGCAAATTCAATCAGTTAAATCAGCATCATGTGCTTGATAGCTGCTGGTCCAGGACTGATTCATTTTTATAAATGTGAGCCTATCAATGGAGTCTGTGGACAGGCGCACTCTTTGATCTGTTACAAACCCTCCAGCAGCACTGGATGCAGGACAGGCCAGTAGCTCGATTGCATATTGAGCATGTTCTGGCCAGTGGTCCATCCTTAAGACCCAGTAACCCAGTGGATGCTCTGTTGGAAAGGTCTCCAAGTCTGCTCTTGCCCCTAGATATTCCTGCACCATGTAATGCAGACGCTGACGATGGTTGCTTGAACCACTCAGCCCTGGGTTCTGAGGAGTAAAAAATTGTTTAAAGACATCGGTCAGCTGGCCACCTTCTCCACTGCTCTTCCTCTGACCGAACAAAGCCTCAGAAACACGTTGTCCAGCACCAGGAAATGGTAACCTCCCAGGGTCTGGAAAGGTGTTACACATGTATAAGAATATTGGGCCAGATCCACGTACAGCGGGCGCAACTTAATTTTTGGGATTTAAGTTACACCGCCGCAAAATTTCTACCTAAGTGCCCGATCCACAAAGCACTTACCTAGAAATTTTGAGCGGTGTAACTTAAATCCGTCCGGCGCAAGGCGTGCCTAATCTAATGGGGCGAGTCCCATTTAAATTGTGCGAGCTCCCGCGCCGGACGTACTGCGCATGCTCCCGACGTTATTTTCCCGATGTGCTTTGCGCAGATTTACATTGCGTCGGGTTTTGAGAATCGCAACGGGCGTAAAAAAAAAAAAAAAAAGAGTTGCGACGGGAAAAAAAAATATTTAAAAAAAAATTTGACAGCGACGCGGGATAGAAGGGTATACTTTTACAAGGTGTACTAAGTTTACACTTTGTAAAAGGTGCCCTAATTTTGCGACAGCAAACTAACATTTACGGAAAAAAAACGAAGGGAAAAAGCTTTGTGGATCTCCGTAAGTGCTAATTTGCATACCCGACACGGAATTTCGACGAGAAATGCCCCCAGCGGCAGCCGCTTTACTGCATCCTAAGATCCGACAGTGTAAAACTATTACACCTGCCGGATCTTAGGAATATCTATGCGTAACTGATTCTGTGAATCAGCCGCATAGATAGAAACAGGCATACTCCGGCGTATCCCTTTTGTGGATCTGGCCCATTGTTCTGATATCATTTATTATCATCTGAGTAGTTTTCGGAGTTTGTCACTAGGTGGCGCACCTACTTTTAATTACTGTTAAGTCTTGTGTTCGGACTTTTTGGCTGCAGCTTTCTTTCATTTGTGATTTGTATCAATTGCTTTGTTTATTCACATTGAGAGGTGGAGGGATAAGCGCAGGAATATTTATTTATACAATGATCATTGCTGATAGATATACCCTGGGGCAGTGATCATCCCCAAAAAAACAGACTGGCTTGTTGAAATTAAGTTGTTCGATAAATCAACTTTAGTACAACCAGCCTGCCTATAGATGTATCGAAATTCATCCGGATTCTACTGAGCCAAATTTTCCATCTGTCTGTGTCCAGCTATAGTGTGTGACTGTTGCTCCTCTGAAAAGTGATTCATGCTTGGATCTTTTTCCAGAACTGTTTGAGAGGTGGAGAGGAGGTGATATGTTGCCCCCTCATCACCTGATTCCGGGCCCATTCACACTAGAATGCAGTGCGGGAAAAGACACATTCCCGTGTGACTTCCCGCACCACATTCCAATCACACTGCCCTTAACGTCACCACAAATTCAGGGTGCAAACGCAGTGGGCCAGATTCAGGAAGCTATTGCGCCCGCGCAACCATAGGTTGCGCGGCGCAATAGCTGTTTTGCTCCCGCGTAGCGAATGCCCCTGATTCAGGAACATCGCTACGCGGACTGCAGCCTAGGATATGACAGACATAAGCCTCCTTATGCCTTCATATCTCAGGCTGCATTCTTGCGTTGGCCGCTAGGGGGCGCGGCCATTGTGATCGGCGTATAGTATGCAAATTGCATACTACCACCGATTCACAAAAGTTGCGCGGGCCCTGCGCACGCAAGGTACGGAGTTTCCGTACGGCGACTTTAGCGCAAGGTTGCTCCTGCTATAGCAGGGGCAACCAATGCTAAAGTATAGCCGCCCTTCCCGCTCGTGAAATTTAAATTTCACGTCGTTTACGTAAGTGATTCGTGAATGGCGCTGGACGCCATTCACGTTCACTTAGAAGCAAATGACGTCCTTGCGACGTCATTTGCCGCAATGCACGTCGGGAAAGTTTCCAGACGGAGCATGCGCTGTTCGCTCGGCGCGGGAGCGCGCCTAATTTAAATGATTCCCGCCCCCGGCGGGATCATTTACATTAGGCGCCCTTACGCCGGGCTATTTAGCATATCGCCCGCGCAATTTACGGAGCTACTGCTCCGTGAATCGTGGGCATATCAAAATATTTGCGTGGGCGCAGAGCAAAAATCGTTGCCCTTTGCCCACGCAAAAATATTGCGCGGATCTAGCTGAATCTGGCCCAGTGTGTTTACCCACACCAGATCACATGGTACAAAAGTAGCATGCAAGGGGGTTGCCATGCGTCTCATAAATGTAGTACATGCAATACTTTTGGTGCAGTGCGATTTTAAGGTCATTCAAAATTAATGGGGCAGAAATCACACTGCACAGAACTGCATATGAATTGCCCAGGAACCGCACAACATTCCCATGCGATTCCCATGCATTTCCTGGTGTGAATGGGCCCCTAACCTGATAATTGCAGTACTACCCCTCTACAGTCACATGCAGGGTGTAACGGTCACCACTGTTTACGACCTTCCATCCACCCACAACAGCTCATCTGACACTCCAACCATCCAACAGACATCCAATTTCCCAGAATAACGAGACTTGCTCTGTGTTCTGGTTTCAAATGCAATACAACTTTAATGGTTAGCTCTCAAGTTTATATACAGTTCAAGCATGAAAGGAACAATCAAACTCTCCACCCACACATAACACCCTGGGGGGCTTCAATACACATTCAAATGGCTAATTGCTAAAAATTCCAGACTTCTCGGCGCCGGTCTATAATTAACATGACCTAATCACTGCACCTGAGAAGTCACATTCCTTCATTAACAGAATTCAAACAAAACACCATCACACAATGATTTCTTCTCAATCCACATCTTTAGACAGACGGTCCGTCTCCGACAGAAAGGTATTCACCTCTGAGCATCAATAGGCTTTAAACAGTATTATCACACAATGAAAGGCCTTCTAAGAGCCAGCCTCATTTAACATGTCAACAGTCTACACAGAGAGATGAGTCATAGAATAAACCAACACTTTGCAATATCTCCTGCAATATGAACTATCAGTGATGTCCCCTGTCCTGTAAATTAGGATATAATTTCTCAGTCACCCTATGGCCCTATCGGACATAAGGTGACCCTAGACATAAGACTCCTTGGTGACGCCGATACAGGAGTACCCCTCATCCTTCCAAAGTCTCTGTTTGTCGCGGGTCATTCCGTTACACAGGGCGGTTGCACTACAGCCCCATTGAACTGCATTATCGCATTCAGTGTCAGCAACATTCTGTTTAAGCACAGCACCGTGGCCGTGGCATGTGTACAGCTGGTAGCAGTTGTATGTTTAGGGCTGGATTCACGTAGATCGGCGCATTTTTACGGCGGTGTAGCGTATCGTATTTACGCTACGCCTCTAAGTTAGAGAGGCAAGTGCTGTATTCACAAAGCACTTGCCTCCTAACTTACGGTGGCGTAGCGTAAATGGGGCCGGCGTAAGCGTGCCTAATTCAAATGGGGCGTCGTGGGCGTGTTTTATTCAAATTGATGGTGACCCCACGTATTTTAAGTTTTTTACGAACGGCGCATGCGCCGTTTGTGAAAGAATCCCAGTGCGCATGCTCGAAATTCCGCCGCAAATCGTCATTGCTTTCGACGTGAACGTAAATTACGTCCAGCCCTATTCACGAACGACTTACGCAAACGACGTAAAAAATTAACAAATTAACAAAATAGCGCCAGGCGTACGTACGTTTGTGAATCGGCGTATCTAGGTCATTTGCATATTCTACGCCAAAAACAATGGAAGCGCCACCTAGCGGCCAGCGTAAATATGCACCCCAAGATACGACGGTGTAAGAGACTTACGCCAGCTGGATCTTATGCCGCGTACAGACGGTCGTTTTTTGTGATGAAAAAAAACGACGTTTAAAATCATGAAATAAAACAACGTTTTTGAAACTTCATTTTCAGAAACGACGTTGCCTACACACCATCGTTTTTCCAAAATGCTCTAGCAAAGCGCGGTTACTTTCACCACTCTTTTTTTCCATTGAAGCTCGCTTCATAACTAGCTTCTGAGCATGCGCGTTGTTTTAAACGTCGTTTTGCCCACACACGGTCATTTTTTGTGAAACAAAAAACGACGTTTTGAAAAAAGACACAAAAAATTCAAGCATGTTCGAATTTTTTGTCGTTTTTCAGAAGACATAAAACAACGTTTTCCCCCACACACGGTCATTTTAAATGACGTTTTTAAAAACAATTTTTTTTTTCATCACAAAAAACGACCGTCTGTACGCGGCATAAGGCTAATGTCAGCGTATCTTGCTTTCTGAATACAGAAAAAAGATAAGCCGGCGCAGCTTTGAATTTATGCGGCGTATCTATAGATACGCCGGCGTAAATTCTTGCTGAATCTAGCCCAATGTGTGTAAACAGGGGGTCAGTAAAACCATGGCTCAACCACCCGGTTTTACTTCCCCAGACACATGTGTGAACAAGCCCTCTGAAACGGAACAGAGCCCACTTCAATCAGCAGAGGATCCATGAGCAGATCCCTTCCTGAATCAGAGCTGAACAGGATGGATGTCAGTTTTTTACATCTGTCCCCGTTTCTGTTTGTGGCAGGAGACACAGGAGGACCTGTGACAGCTCTGGATGAAAACAGACTCCAGTGTCTATTTACTGTCTGGTTACATCAGGCTTTCTCCGATGTGTCACATTTAGGTCCAGATAAATGGAAGAGGCTTTTAAAACAAAAACTCCAGACCTGGAAGAATTCAGAGCTAGGGAGGTGTAAAAAGTCCATTTACATCAGCCTGTCCATAGGGCTGCATGGACTTTCCGATCAGGTCCCCCTAATAGGGCTGCATGGACTTTCCAATCAGATCCTCCTGATAGGGCTGCATGGACCTTTCCGATCAGGTCTTCCTGAAAAATTGAGAGGAGGACCTGAACGAAATACCCATGTGAAAGGACCCCTGTAGGTCACCAAAATGCACTTCTTTCTGCACTCCTATGACCTGTATTCAGCTGACATCAGGCTAAAGTCTGCAGTCGGCTGATGTAAAAAATATTGGTACTATGCAATTGGATGCCACAAACATTACACAATATGCAGGTAAATTAATACCGCCCCCTTCTTTACCCAACAGGGATTGGGGATGATAGGTAGGGGAAGTTGCAGCTTAACCTGTTTCAGCACTGGGCTGAACATACTCTGAATGAACTTAGGGGCTAGCTGGAGACAGTCCTTTTAAAAGATTAGGAGATGCAGTGTTTCCTGGGAATTGGAGGAGGAGTGTTCTCTCTAAAAGATGTTGGCCCGGATTCATGTAGCACTTACGCCGACGTATCTCGAAATACGCCGCGTAAGTGTAAATGTGCGCTGTCATATCTCTGCGCCATGCCCATAGAACTAGATACGCCTGAAAATAGGCTTCCTCCGACCGACGTAACTTTCCTACATCGGCATATCTTGGCCGCATATTTACGCTGGCCGCCTCATTGCAAATATGCAGATGAGTGCGATACGCCGATTCACGAACGTACTTGTGCCCGGCGTATTAATATACGTGGTTTACGTAAGTCGTACATCCGGCGTAAAGTTAAGCCTCATAAATTAGGTGTAAGTCATGTTAAGGTATGGACCAGGGAACAGCAGTTGTATTTTACGTTGTTTACGTAGTAGTACGTCAATGGGGCTGGGCGTAGGTTATGTTCACGTCGAAGACAGTGAGCCGTCATATCTTAGGGAGTATATTCGACATGATTCTGAGCATGCGCACTGGGATACGTCCACAGGATGGCGCATTCGCCGTTCGTTCGGCCCATCATTTGCATGGGGTCACGGTTCATTTAAATGGATCACTCCCACTTCTACCTACTTTGAATTAGGCCGGCTTACGCCAATGAATTTACGTTACGCCGGCGCAACGTTGGGAGCAAGTGCTTTGTGAATACTGTGCTTGCCTCTCAGCGTTACGTCGGTGTAGCGCATTTGAGATGCGCTACGCTGGCAGAAATATGCGCCAAAGTATGTGAATCTGGCCCGCTGTCTTCAAAGACTTCTGGAATAAACGTTACTGGTGAGTGTAACTTGGGTTTTCAGAATTTGCCTCCTATTGACTTTAATGAGGTTTGTATTTACACCGGCAATGTTTGGATTTTTAGATAGATTTGTGAAAGGTGCCCACAATTCAATCCCAAGCACCCCCCCCCCCCCATCACTATGCAGCACAATGCTCTAAATTAAAACAAATAATGACATTATCCTGCAGGAAATGTTAATACATTGTCAATTTTACAAGTCAATGGGAATAATAATGGTGTCCTCAGTCAAATAAAATATTAACATGTATAATATTGTTTCTATATATTAGATATTTTTTAATAATGAACATTTCTAAAAAAAAAAAAACATCTTTATTTAGCCATTTATATAGAATTCTGATTTGTTTTTTCTTGTGCAGGTGGATTGATGAACCAAGTTTTGGAGACAAAACGTATCACACACCAGAAGGTTCACACTGGAGAGAAGCCATATCAATGTTCTGAATGTGAAAAATAATTTTCAACCAAGAGAGAGCTTTTTACACATTAGAGGGGTCACAGTGGAGATAAACCTTTTCAGTGTTCTGAATGTGACAAAACTTTTACACATAAAGATTATCTTGTGACAAAGCTGTTAAAACAAATTCACACCTTATCAGTCACCAGATGATTCACATGGGAACGAAGCGTTATGAGTGTTCTGAATGTGAAACAGCTTTCTTAGAGAAGAGAGAACTTATCAGTCACCAGATGATTCACACTGGAGAGAGGCCCTATGAGTGTTCTGAATGTGACAAAGCTTATACAGACAAGGAAGGGCTTAACAGACATCAGAACATTCACATTGAAGAGAAGCCATTTAAGTGTTCTAAATGTGACAAAGCTTTTACACAGAAGTCAATCCTTATCTCACACCAGAGAATTCACACTGGAGAGAACCTATATCAGTGTTGTGAATGTGATAAAGAGTTTACAAGGAAGTCAGGTCTGATCAGACACCAGAGGAGTCACACTGGAACAAGGCCGTATCAGTGTTCTGAATGTGACAAAGCTTTTATACAGAAGTCACACCTTATCACACACCAGAAGGTTCATACTGGAGAAAAACAATATAAGTGTTCTGAATGTGACAAAGCTTGTATAACGAAGTCACACCTCATCATACACCAGAAGATTCATACTGGAGAAAAACAATATAAGTGTTCTGAATGTGATAAAGCTTTTACAGAGAAGTCACACCTTATCATACACCAGAGGATTCATACTGGAGAGAAACTATATCAGTGTTCTGAATGTGATAAAGCGTTTATATGGAAGTCAGATTTGATCATACACCAAAGTATTCACACTGGAGAGAGGCCGTATCTTTGTTCTGAATGTGACAAAGCTTTTATACAGAATTCACACCTTATCATACACCAGAGGATTCATACTGGAGAGAAACCATATCAGTGTTCTGAATGTGATAAAGCGTTTACAAGGAAGTCACACCTTATCAGACACCAGAGGATTCATACCGGAGAGAAACTTCATCAGTGTTCTGAATGTGATAAAGCTTTTACAGAGAAGTCACATCTTATCATACACCAGAGGGTTCACACTGGAGAGAAACCATATCAGTGTTCTGAATGTGATATAGAGTTTACAAGGAAGTCACAACTTATCATACACCAGAGGATTCATACCGGAGAGAAACTTTATCAATGTTCTGAATGTGATAAAGCTTTTACAGAGAAGTCACATCTTATCATCCACCAGAAGGTTCACACTGGAGAGAAACTATATCAGTGTTCTGAATGTGATAAAGAGTTTACAACAAAGTCGGGTCTAATCAAACACCAAAAGATTCACACTGGAGAGAGGCCGTATCAGTGTTCTGAATGTGACAAATATTTTACACAGAAGTCAATACTTATCGCACACCAGAGGGTTCACACTGGAGAGAAACAATATCAGTGTTCTAAATGTGATAAAGAGTTTACAAGAAAGTCAGGTCTGATCATACACCAGAGGATTCACACTGGAGAGAAGCCATTTCAATGTTCTGAATGTGACAAAGCTTTTACGGGTAATTCCGGGCTAATCAAACACCAGAGGATTCACAAGCCTTAGCTGCAGCGAGAAAACTTTTAAGGTAGCAGATTATTAATTTGACCCTGGAAACATTGTGTGATGTTAAGAGTAACTATGCACTATGTATGTCATTATTGATTTTGCCCAATCTGTCATAAACCATTTTAGTCCCGGGGGACATTTCTCTCCTTTAACCCTTTGAGTCCCAGAGCATTTTTATTTCTGGCAATGTCTCAGTTCTGCACATTATAGCTTTAGCATTTGTAGTCTACCCAAATGTACACATCACCAGATTTTCGGGACTGATAGGCCTCGTACACACGACCGAGAAACTCGTCGTAAATGAAACATCGTTTTCCTCGACGAGTTCCTTGTCAGGCTTGTTGAGAATCTTGACAAGCTTTCTTTGTGTACACACTGTCAAGACAAAATCTCGTTGTTCTCAAACGTGGTGACGTTCAACGCGTATGACAGCACTATAAAGGGGAAGTTCGATTTCATTGGCACCACCCTTGGGGCGGCTTTTGCTAATCTCGTGTTGCCGCGTGTTAGTAAAGGTTTGGTGAGAGACAATTTGCGCTTTTCAGTCTGTTACAGCGTGACGAATGTGCTATCTCCATTACGAACGCTACTTTTACCGAAGGTGTGCTCCCGTCTCATACTTTATTCTGAGCATGCACAGGTTTCTAAGCATACATACGAAAGTGTTTCTCGTCGTAAACCAGCCCGATGAGAAACACGATGAGAAAATTGAGACTCCTGACGAGGAAAAAGAGAACTTGTTCTCTTTTAATTTTCTCGTCGAGTTCCACGACAGTTTTCTTGACAAAAAACATTCACATGACCGTTTTTCTCGGAAAAAAAAGCTCTGCCACCAAGTTTCTTGATGGATTCTGTCGAGGAAAACGGTTGTGTGTACGAGGCCATAGGGCTTTAACTACCTTAGCTCCAGAAGGTTTCACACCCTTCATGACCAGAGCATTTTATTTTTGCCATTTGGCACAGTGCTACTTATTTTTGATTATATTAATAAAAAAAAAAACTGAATATTTTGAAAAAAAAACGCTAATTTCCACTTTCTGCTATTAAACATATCCAATAAAATAAAATGTCTTCATATAGTTTGGCAAAAATGAATTCTACTACATTTCGTAGGTAAAAAAAAAATCAAAATAAATGCATATTAATTTGTTTATGTGAAAGTTATAGCATCTACAAGCTATGGAATATTGGAAAATTGATCAATCCTGATGTACTGATGGCTTATCTAAATTCTTGGGGCTCCTAAAATGCCGGGACAGTGGAAATACCCCCCCCCCCCAAAGGACCTATTTTTGGAATGTACACAATCTGAGATATTTAGTAGGAGTCATGGCAAGTTTTTTGAAGTTGTCATTTTTCATCACAATTTTTAGGGAAAATTAAGAAATTAAAACTTTTTTTTATATATCCTGTCACCAGCACAGTACAGCACCATCATATGACTGATGTGACCGTGATTAAGGACACTGACTGGTGACAGTATGTTAAAAAAAATACATATTTTAAAGTTTTTTTTTTTTTTTTAAACATTTTAAACAATTCATTTTATTTTTTAAGCTTTTTTTCTACATTCTTTCTTTAGAGAAGTTCAGTGACACTGTACTACTCTTGGAGGGAGGAGATTTGATCAGGGATTGCCTTTTGTGACACTTTGGTTTGCTGTTACAGCGATGTTTTGAACTGTCATGACTGGATTACATTCATATCTATTGTGTGTTGTGATTGGCCCACAGCTATCACATGGTACAGGGTGCTGTGAATGGCTCAGGTACCATGTGATAGCTGTGGGACAATCACTGCATCACTACAGGATATACAGCTGTTATGAATGGAATTGATTCATAACAGCTTTGTTGACATTGTGATAACGTGGATGGTTACTGGAAATACACTGTGTCTTGTGGATACGGCGGTCACTGTAGTGGGGCACTGCACATCCCAGGGGGGGCACACCAGGACACATGTACTTAGTGATACAGGCACGTCACTTAGCATGTAGCTGTCACCCCCCCACAGTATATGTACTTTAGGTGGTCGGCAACTGGTACATTTGATAGGAAATTTAGCTACATATATTTTTATTTCCTGGGTTTTTATTGGGAATACATTGGAAACATTTTAATTTTTTTCAGTAATTTATTCCAAAGCCGCAACCTAATCTCTTATATTTCACAACAAATATGAGTATGGTATTGTGTTTGTGTGCTAAAATAAATTTTAGTGTGTTTTTTTGTTTTCTGAAAATCTGCATTTGATAAACGGCGTCACAAATATTGTGTGACTTAAAAAATTGCAACAGCCACCATTTTATTCTCCAGTGCCTCTGATTTCAGAAAATATCTAATTAATTTTATAGCAAGCATTGTTGATTTTAACAGCATTAAAAAATATTTCTACGGGCAGCAAGTCCAGTCCTACTTTAAATTTTCAGCATTGTGATTTTGATTGAAAATTACTGTCTTAGTAACACTGTTCATAAAATTAATTTTATATATATATATATATATATATATATATATATATATATATATATATATATATATATATATATATATATATATATATATATATATATATATATATATATATATATATATATATATATATATAATTTTTTTTTTTTTTTTTTTTTTTTTTTTTATATAGAGAGCTTTCTTTTGGTGGTATCTATTTGCCATTGTGTGTTTTATTTCTTTACTATACAAAATAAATGGAAAAATACTGAACATTTTTGTTGTCTTTAGTTTCTGCCATACAACTTTACAAATAAATCTTTCTTCATAAATGTTGCCAAATATATTCTGCTGCATTTATTTGCTCAAAAACGAATCAGTGTATATTATGTATTATGTGTGAGAGTTATCGAGTCTACAGACTATGGTGAGTATATATGAAATGTAACATCCCCGATGTTCTGATTGTCCATCTCATTTTATTGAGGTTCTAAAATTCCAGGACATTACAAATATCACCGAAATGGAAAGTAGACAGTCCAAGCTCTTCAGTAAGAAGTATGATGAGTTTATTTGAAGTTGTAATCTTTTGCCACTTTTTTGAAAATGAAGAAAGTAAATAAAATTAGATTTTCTTAAACAAAGTTGTCACTTTATCGAGTTTTATTTCTCACACACAGCACAGGAATCCTTACAATTACACCCCAAAACACATTCTTCTACCCCCCCTGAGTACGGGGATACCACATGTGTGAAATGTTTTTGCCTCCTAAATGCATAAAGGGGCCCAAAATCCAAGGAGCACCTTTTTTTTTTTTGGATTTTAAAGTACATACATTTTGCATCAAATTTGCTAAAAACCGATCACATTTCATGAGGTTCTGAAGTGTCAGGATAAATTGTCACCTATGGAAATTTTTAGGTACCGTAGTTTGTTGCCATTCCACGAGTGTGAGCAATTTCAAAGTGTGACATGTTAGGTATCTATTTACTCGGCATAACATCATCTTTCACATTGAATTGGGCTAATTTTACAGTTTTTTTTTTATTCATGAAAGTGTATTTTTCCCCAAAAATTGCGTTTGAAAGACTGCTGCTCAAATACTGCATGACATAAAATATTGCAACAATTGCCATTTTATTCTGTAGATTCTCTGCTAAAAAATATATATAATTTTTGAGGGTTCTAAGTAATTTCTAGCAAAAAATACGTATTTTAACTTGTAAACACCAAATGTCAAAAATAGGCTTAAGCCTCGTACACACGCTCGGTTTTCTCGGCCAGTAGCGGCAAGAAAACTGCTGGCAGAGCTTTATTGCCGAGTAAACCGAGCTTGTGTACGAGGCTTAGGCCCCGTACACACGGATAAACATGTCCAATGAAACCGCTCGAAGATTTTGGTCTGATGGCTGTACACACCATCAAACCAAAATCTCCACAGACAGCGCGGTGACGTGATGGTGACGTTGACGCCGCCACGTCACCAAACCAGGAAGTAAAATACTTCCACGCATGCGTCAAATCCATTCAACGCATGCGGGAGATTTCTGTCTGCTGGTTAGGTGTACATGTCGGACGGACGGGTTTCCAGCAGACAAGTTTTAAAGCATGCTTTAAAACTTTTGTCTGCTGGAAACCTGTCTGCTAGGCTGTACACACGGTCGGATCTGTCCGCTGAAACTGGTCTGCGGACCAGTTTCAGCAGACATGTTCGGTCGTATGTACAAGGCCTTAGAGGTTTCTCATTAAGAAAACTGCCCAGAATCTAGACAAGAAAAATAGAGAACCCGCTCTCTATTTTCTAGTCGTGATTCTCGGCAGTGTTTTCCTGTCAAGAAACCCAAGCGTCTGTATACTTACCTGCCTCCATGGAAACACGCGCATGCTTAAAAGGAGGGTGAAGCAAGATGGCGGCGACGGCATCTAATGTGACGAGCGCATGCTCGTTGTAGTTGATGACGTCACCGCGTTGGTGGTTGTTTTGAATCGTACGTGTGTACACTCGGCCGGCAAGAAAATCTTGCCAGGAATCTCGTCAGAAAAAAATACGTTTTTTTTTTTACGAGAATCCCGGCCATGTGTACAGGGCTTAAGTCATGAAAGGGTTAATGTGCATTTGATGCAATGCGCTGGTGTGAATGGGTCCTTAATATTACAGGGTGGGGTAGTGTAGTCACACCCACAATACACTACAGGTACGAGACATTTAAGAACTGGAGCAGAACTCAGAGCTAGAGTGGAGAGGTCTCATCAATGTATTCCTTAATATGATCTGCTTTATTCAGCCCCCCCCCCACCCAGCGTAAAAAAAAACACCTGGCGGAATTCAAATTCGGCAGGTAGGGGGCGTGTTTCATTTAAATGAAGCGCGTCCCCGCGCCGAACGAACTGCGCATGCGCCGTCCCTAAAATAAACCAGCGTGCATTGCTCTAAATGATGTCGCAAGGACATCATTTGTTTTGACGTGGACGTAAATTACGTCCAGCACCATTCACGGACGACTTACGCAAACAGCGTAATTTTTTTAATTTTTGACGCGGGAACGACGGCCATACTTAACATTGACTGCGCCTCATGGACCCAGTGTTAACTTTATGCCGGGAAAAGCCGAACATAAACGTCGTAACTTTACTGTGTCGGACGCGCATACGTTTGGGAATTCGCGTATCTAGCTAATTTGCATACTCAACGCGGATTTCGACGGAAGCGCCACCTAGCGGGCCAAAAAAAATGCAGTTAAGATCCGACGGCGTAAGAGACCTACGCCTGTGGGATCTAATGGATATCTATGCGTAACTGATTCTAAGAATCAGTCGCATAGATACGATGGCGCTAGGCAGAGATACAATGGCGTATCTGGAGATGCGCCGTCGTATCTCTTTTGGGAATCTGGGCCAATGAATACAAATGTATCCGAAGTAACTAATTAACCAAAATAATGAATGTTGCATTTAAACAAATGGAATGTAACAAATTAATAATAATAAAAACTTTTTAATTATTCTTTATAATTATGAATTTGTTACATTGCATTAGTTTAGATGCAAAATTTGTTATTTTGAATAAGTTGTTACTTTGGATAAATTTGTACTCGTTATGTTCACTAACTAATTATCCAAATTAACGAATACCACATCTAAACAAATGGAATGTAACAAATTAATAATAATAAAAAAAGGTTTTAAATGTAATTTAGTATTATTAATTTGTTACATTCCATTCATTAGGATGCAGCATTCATTATTTTGGATAATTTGTAACTTCGGATACATTTGTGTTTGTTCCGTTCACTAACAGCCAAATTGGAAAGGAAATTCCAATATCTATAATTTTAATAGTTAGCAAAAGTTCTTATTAGTTAATTATTATTTCAAATTTTCGGGTTTTCTAATATTCGGATTCTCGTTCTTATTTTCAGATTTGTGTTCTTTTGAATCTTCGGATTTTCGAATATCCTAAAAAAATTGTTAAATGGGTTTTCATTAAATTGAATATTTTAGAATTAACAAATTTGTAAAATTTTGTGGCACAATGAATTCGGAACAAAACAAATTGCACATGTCTAATCCTCATTTGTTTCCAGAATCTTTCCAGAAGCATCATGACATCACAGTGTAGTAGTCTGGTATAAGGTCCTGTATGTGTATTTGCTGACCTTTTCCCCACAGGTTCATTTTTTTTACACTTCTATGCAGTGCTTTATCTTTGGGGTGGGAGCCCTGATTATCAATGTCACTGCCAGGTCCATATATCATACAGACCTGCCATCAGGGGGTTTTACACAAACTCCTAGTGAGTGCAGATTGTGTGTATATCTGATAAGCCGACAGATGGATTTCAAATGAAAGCGGTCCAATGGCTTCCAAACCCCGCCCAGTAATGGTGCCCCCTCGCCATGTATCCTAGGTTTTGTTTGCCCATCTGTGGGCCCGTGACCAGTATAGCGGGTGCTGCTGGGTAGAGGGGAGGGAGATGGATGTCCCAATAAAGAGAAGCTGCCACTAAAAAAAAATCATCACGTAGGGAACTTGTGTCCCCTGTGTGATAAAAAAGTTAACTAAAACAAAAAAAATAATTAAAAATTAAAGTTACACATAGGCACATAAAATCCCCCTCTCCAAAATTATAAGGCCACCCTACCTCCACATAAATACAAGTACTCACATAAACGCATGTGTTGGAGGCACCTATGTGCTAGAACGCTGATTGTGATACACGTTACATATCACTGCACACTCCAGAGTGAGGGCAATAGTTCTAGAACCAGAGTGAGGGCAATAGTTCTAGCACCAGAGTGAGGGCAATAGTTCTAGCGCCAGAGTGAGGGCAATAGTTCTAGTGCCAGAGTGAGGGCAATAGTTCTAGTGCCAGAGTGAGGGCAATAGTTACAACTCCAGAGTGAGGGCAATAGTTCTAGTGCCAGAGTGAGGGCAATAGTTACAACTCCAGGGTGAGGGCAATAGTTACAACTCCAGAGTGAGGGCAATAGTTCTAGCACCAGAGTGAGGGCAATAGTTCTAGTGCCAGAGTGAGGGCAATAGTTCTAGTGCCAGAGTGAGGGCAATAGTTCTAGCGCCAGAGTGAGGGCAATAGTTCTAGTGCCAGAGTGAGGGCAATAGTTCTAGTGCCAGAGTGAGGGCAATAGTTCTAGTGCCAGAGTGAGGGCAATAGTTCTAGTGCCAGAGTGAGGGCAATAGTTCTAGCGCCAGAGTGAGGGTAATAGTTCTAGCGCCAGGGTGAGGGCAATAGTTACAACTCCAGAGTGAGAGCAATAGTTCTAGCGCCAGAGTGAGGGCAATAGTTCTAGGGCCAGAGTGAGGGCAATAGTTCTAGCGCCAGAGTGAGGGCAATAGTTCTAGCACCAGGGTGAGGGCAATAGTTACAACTCCAGAGTGAGGGCAATAGTTCTAGCACCAGAGTGAGGGCAATATTTTCTAGTGCCAGAGTGAGGGCAATAGTTCTAGTGCCAGAGTGAGGGCAATAGTTCTAGGGCCAGAGTGAGGGCAATAGTTCTAGCGCCAGAGTGAGGGTAATAGTTCTAGCGCCAGGGTGAGGGCAATAGTTACAACTCCAGAGTGAGAGCAATAGTTCTAGCGCCAGAGTGAGGGCAATAGTTCTAGGGCCAGAGTGAGGGCAATAGTTCTAGCGCCAGAGTGAGGGCAATAGTTCTAGCGCCAGGGTGAGGGCAATAGTTCTAGCACCAGAGTGAGGGCAATAGTTCTAGTGCCAGAGTGAGGGCAATAGTTCTAGCGCCAGAGTGAGGGCAATAGTTCTAGCGCCAGAGTGAGGGCACCCAGACCATGAATCCGGGATGTCTTGAAGTCCCCAATTCAGACACCCAAGAGTTCTGTAATGAACTATCGGATTTCTTCATCGACAAAATCGAAAGAATCCGGGTAAGTATTCTGCAAAATAATACCCCCCTCAGCCCCCTCTTCAATCAACTACAAAACACCAACAGAAACCTTCTACAATCAACTAAGTTCACTCTGGAACCCATCTCCATCGATACCACCAAAAATATCATTGGTGCCTTGCGGAACAGCACAGCACCCAATGACATCATTCCCACCAAGCTGCTGAAGGAATGCGCCGACATTCTGGCGCCTCCCATCACACAGCTTATAAATCAGTCATTTAAGGAAGGCATAGTGCCATCCCTGCTGAAAGAGGGCACAATCCAGCCCATCCTGAAAAAACCTAACTTGGATCCCAAGGACCCAACTCACCGCCGCCCCATAACAGGCCTAAATATTCTCTCCAAGATAATGGAGAAAATAGTGGTACAACAGCTGCAACAGCATCTGGATACCCACAATCTACTCGATCCATTTCAATCAGGTTTCCGTCCCGGACACGGGACAGAAACGGCCTTACTTAAAATATGGGACGATGCCCTCGAGGCCGCAGACGAGGGAGAATCCTGTCTCCTGGTTCTGCTGGACCTAAGCGCAGCCTTTGACACAGTAGACCACAAAATGTTACTGATGCGACTGGCCGAGGTAGCCAGAATCGCAGAAGGTGATTTACCATGGTTTTCCTCCTTTCTTGAAAACCGATCACAAACAGTGAAACTGGGATCTTTCACGTCGGAAAAACGCACGGTGCCATGTGGAGTCCCCCAAGGATCCCCCCTGTCACCGGTACTGTTCAACATCTATCTTCGCCCTCTCTTTGATATTATCAGTAGCCAAGAACTACTTTATCACTCTTATGCAGACGATACGCAATTGTATTTTCGCATCTGCAACAAAAAGGATCATCATCTCAGTTTAGAGAAATGTCTCTCTTCGATAGAAAACTGGATGACTAAGAGTTATCTTAAACTCAACAGTTCCAAAACAGAACTTCTTATGTTTCACGCCAGCCGCAAGAGTCAACTGGCAACAACCTGGACACCGCCGCCCATTCTGGGCCAAAGCATCACCCCTAGCTCCAAAGTCAAAAGTCTAGGAGTCATTTTTGACACCTTCATGACAATGGACGCACAAATAGGGTCAGTAGTCAGCGGATCGCACCATTTGTTGCGCCTACTACGCAGACTTATTCCATTTATCCCCAAAGAAGACGTAGCAGTCGTGGTGGGAACAATCGTGAATTCCAGACTGGACTATGCAAATGCCCTTTACCTCAGGCTCCCAAAGTACCAAATCGCTCGTCTGCAAGTCGTACAGAATACGGCCGCCAGACTGGTGACTGGGAAAAGGACATGGGAATCAATCTCACCTTCGCTGAGAACCCTTCACTGGTTGCCAGTAAAAGACAGAATTGCATTTAAAGCACTCTGCCTGACACATAAGTGCATCCATGGGAAGGCTCCGCAATATCTTTGCGACAAGATAGAACCTCACAATTCTAATCGCGTTCTGCGATCCAGCGACCAAAATCTGGTCAAGGTGCCAAAAACCAAATACAAGTCCAAAGGAGAAAGAAGGTTTGCTTTTCAAGGTCCGAGACTATGGAACGCTTTACCAACCAGCGTTCGGTTGGAGGAAAACCACCTGACTTTCAGAAGACAGATTAAAACTCTGCTCTTTTGATGTCATGAGACACGAAACATCAAGCGCCCAGAGGCGATTCAGTTTGCATGTGCCGCGCTATATAAGTTTTTCATTCATTCATTCAATAGTTCTAGCGCCAGAGTGAGGGTAATAGTTCTAGTGCCAGAGTGAGGGCAATAGTTCTAGCGCCAGAGCGAGGACAATAGTTCTAGCGCCAGAGTGAGGGCAATAGTTCTAGTGCCAGAGTGAGAGCAATAATAGTTCTAGGGCCAGAGTGAGGGCAATAGTTCTAGTGCCAGAGTGAGGGCAATAATAGTTCTAGGGCCAGAGTGAGGGCAATAGTTCTAGCGCCAGAGTGAGGACAATAGTTCTAGCGCCAGAGTGAGGGCAATAGTTCTAGTGCCAGAGTGAGGGCAATAATAGTTCTAGGGCCAGAGCTCCTTCTGGCCTATGGAAAATACAGGGGACTAGAGTGTGTCACCATTTCACGGACGCACGCTATTTTATGGTTTGACATGTTGGGTCTATTTACCTAGCGCAGCCACATCTTTTATATTTCACCAAATGGGTAATTTATTGCATTTGTGCCCCCTAAAGTAATTTTTTTTGTATTTGTTACTACAATATTGTGTTTCCTAGACCTTCGCGCTAATATTGTGTAACATAAAAAAATTGGAACTACCGCTATTTTATTAGTGGGAATAAAATAAGCATTCCCAGTATTGATATCCGTAAATTTATTAGTGGGAATGCTTTAATAAGCATTCCCAGTATTGATATTCGTTTTTTATTATTAGTGGGAATGCTTTAATAAGCATTCCCAGTATTGATATTCGTTTTTTATTATTAGTGGGAATGCTTTAATAAGCATTCCCAGTATTGATATTCGTTTTTTATTATTAGTGGGAATGCTTTAATAAGCATTCCCAGTATTGATATTCGTTTTTTAGTGGGAATGCTTTAATAAGCATTCCCAGTATTGATATTCGTTTTTTATTATTCTTCTTCTTAATTAGTGGGAATGCTTTAATAAGCATTCCCAGTATTGATATTCGTTTTTTATTATTAGTGGGAATGCTTTAATAAGCATTCCCAGTATTGATATTCGTTTTTTATTATTAGTGGGAATGCTTTAATAAGCATTCCCAGTATTGATATTCGTTTTTTATTATTAGTGGGAATGCTTTAATAAGCATTCCCAGTATTGATATTCGTTTTTTATTATTAGTGGGAATGCTTTAATAAGCATTCCCAGTATTGATATTCGTTTTTTAGTGGGAATGCTTTAATAAGCATTCCCAGTATTGATATTCGTTTTTTATTATTCTTCTTCTTAATTAGTGGGAATGCTTTAATAAGCATTCCCAGTATTGATATTCGTTTTTTATTATTAGTGGGAATGCTTTAATAAGCATTCCCAGTATTGATATTCGTTTTTTATTATTCTTCTTAATTAGTGGGAATGCTTTAATAAGCATTCCCAGTATTGATATTCGTTTTTTATTATTCTTAATTAGTGGGAATGCTTTAATAAGCATTCCCAGTATTGATATTCGTTTTTTATTATTCTTCTTCTTAATTTTATTCCGTACGTTTTTTGGCTCTGCGTAACTTCTGCATACTTTCAGCTATTGAGACCATTTAACTTTTAAAATGTTCGTCTCATTCAGCTAACGATGGGACTTCTTCAAGTTTTTTTGTACTATTTATACTTTTTAAAATATTAAGCTTTTAGACACTTTTTTTTAACATTGAAGTCAATGAGAACATCCTTTTTCCTGCTTCAAAACACACGTTCTGCCAAAAGTTTCAGCTCCTTCATACTTTCACTTACAGACACCAAACAAACTTTAAAGCGGTCACAAAATATTCAGCTATCCAAACATGACTTTTCAGATTGATATCTTTTACGGTTTTTGTGAAAACGCAATTTACGTTTAGCGATTTTTTCAGAAAATGGAATCGGTTATAATGTAACCCTATGGAAGGGATTTAGAGTGTGTCATGTGACCTTTAGAGTGGAGATCTTTGAAAACAAAAATTATCTTTAAAAAAAGGGCGAACAAATTGCTCTCACGCCCACAAGATCTACTTGTCATACACAATTTATATATCAAAACGTAGGTATGCTTGTCTGGTTTCAGGCAATGTGATCAGTTTTGTGATACGTATTTTAGTTTTAGTTCCAGGAGCTTCTAAAGGACAAGAGCGACAAAACCACTCTCATTGACCGTCCATGTTAAAAAAATTTAAAATTTTCCTGCAAAACACACAAAGACGCTCTTTTCTAAATCGCTGGCATGGCCACAATTTTAAGTTTATCAACATAAATTTCATATCGATGCGTTCACAAGGGCCGTGTCTTTCAAACGGTGAAGTCGCTGTATCGATCGCATGTACGGTTGTGGATTTATTACGTTTTGTTTGGAGGCATAATTAATGTATTGGTCTGTGAATTAAAAGGCGTTTGTAATGGAATTTCTTTCCATAAATAGCTTTCTACCTCAGTGCAATATTCCTCCTCACTGACCTGGGGGAGGGGAAACCTCTTGAGGGGGGAGGGGCGACCAGGAAGTCAGGATACTCTCTACTTTGCAGATAGAGAAAGGAGCTGTGTGTCCTAAAGATAGTGTAGTGGTTATGGTGAATGGCTTTGGTGCGGGCTCAGCAATTCAGCATTCCCACTCGCATTTTCCTCAGGGAATGCATTTTCTAGTTATTTAGTGGGAATGCTTTAATAAGCATTCCCAGTATTGATATTCGTTTTTTATTATTCTTCTTCTTAATTTTATTCCGTACGTTTTTTGGCTCTGCGTAACTTCTGCATACTTTCAGCTATTGAGACCATTTAACTTTTAAAATGTTCGTCTCATTCAGCTAACGATGGGACTTCTTCAAGTTTTTTTGTACTATTTATACTTTTTAAAATATTAAGCTTTTAGACACTTTTTTTTAACATTGAAGTCAATGAGAACATCCTTTTTCCTGCTTCAAAACACACGTTCTGCCAAAAGTTTCAGCTCCTTCATACTTTCACTTACAGACACCAAACAAACTTTAAAGCAGTCACAAAATATTCAGCTATCCAAACATGACTTTTTAGATTGATATCTTATACGGTTTTTGTGAAAACGCAATTTACGTTTAGTGATTTTTTTATCGGTTATAATGTAATCCTATGGAGCAGGTTTAGAGTGTGTCATGTGACCTTTAGAGTGGAGATCTTTGAAAACAAAAATTATCTTTAAAAAAAGGGCGAACAAATTGCTCTCACGCCCACAAGATCTACTTGTCATACACAATTTATATATCAAAACGTAGGTATGCTTGTCTGGTTTCAGGCAATGTGATCAGTTTTGTGATACGTATTTTAGTTTTAGTTCCAGGAGCTTCTAAAGGACAAGAGTGACAAAACCACTCTCATTGACCGTCCATGTTAAAAATTTAAAAATTTTTCCTGCAAAACACACAAAGACGCTCTTTTCTAAATCGCTGGCATGGCCACAATTTTAAGTTTATCAACATAAATTTCATATCGATGCGTTCACAAGGGCCGTGTCTTTCAAACGGTGAAGTCGCTGTATCGATCGCATGTACGGTTGTGGATTTATTACGTTTTGTTTGGAGGCGTAATTAATGTATTGGTCTGTGAATTAAAAGGCGTTTGTAATGGAATTTCTTTCCATAAATAGCTTTCTACCTCAGTGCAATATTCCTCCTCACTGACCTGGGGGGAGGGGAAACCTCCTGAGGGGGGAGGGGCGACCAGGAAGTCAGGATACTCTCTACTTTGCAGATAGAGAAAGGAGCTGTGTGTCCTAAAGATAGTGTAGTGGTTATGGTGAATGGCTTTGGTGCGGGCTCAGCAATTCAGCATTCCCACTCGCATTTTCCTCAGGGAATGCATTTTCTAGTCTTAATTTTAATTTTAATTTTATTCCGTACGTTTTTTGGCTCTGCGTAACTTCTGCATACTTTCAGCTATTGAGACCATTCAACTTTTAAAATGTTCATCTCGTTCAGCTAACGATGGGACTTCTTCAAGTTTTTTTGTACTATTTATACTTTTTAAAATATTAAGCTTTTAGACACTTTTTTTTAACATTGAAGTCAATGAGAACATCCTTTTTCCTGCTTCAAAACACACGTTCTGCCAAAAGTTTCAGCTCCTTCATACTTTCACTTACAGACACCAAACAAACTTTAAAGCGGTCACAAAATATTCAGCTATCCAAACATGACTTTTCAGATTGATATCTTTTACGGTTTTTGTGAAAACGCAATTTACGTTTAGTGATTTTTTTATCGGTTATAATGTAATCCTATGGAGCAGGTTTAGAGTGTGTCATGTGACCTTTAGAGTGGAGATCATCCACAAAAAATATTATCTTTAAAAAAAGGGGGAACAAATTGCTCTCACGCCCACACGATCTACTTGTCATACACAATTTATATATCAAAACGTAGGTATGCTTGTCTGGTTTCAGGCAATGTGATCAGTTTTGTGATACGTATTTTAGTTTTAGTTCCAGGAGCTTCTAAAGGACAAGAGTCATGTTAAAAAGTCTAAAAAATGTTTCTGCAAAACACACAGACGCTCTTTTCTAAATCGCTGACATGGCCACATTTTTAAGTTTATCAACATAAATTTCATATCGATGCGTTCACAAGGGCCGTGTCTTTTAAACGGTGAAGTCGCTGTATCGATCGCATGTACGGTTGTGGATTTATTACGTTTTGTTTGAAGGCTTCGATAACTGATTTTGCGTGTGGATGAAAGCGTTTCTAATGGTATTTTGATTCCCTAAATAGCTTTCCTTACCTCAGTGCAGTCCTCCTCCCCCACCTCATGTGGAGAAAGCCTCTTGAGGGGGGAGGGGCGACCAGTCAAGTCAGGACACTCTCTATATTGCAGATAGAGAAAGGAGCTGTGTGATATTAGGCTTTATAAGTACTGAACACTGCTTGTATGTCCTAAAGATAGTGTAGTGGTTATGGTGAATGGCTTTTGTGCGGGCTCAGCAATTCAGCAATTCAGCATTCCCACTCGCATTTTCCTCAGGAAATGCATTGTCTAGTTTCAATTTTATTCCGTACGTTTTTTGGCTCTGCGTAACTTCTGCATACTTTCAGCTATTGAGACCATTTAACTTTTAAAATGTTCGTCTCATTCAGCTAACGATGGGACTTCTTCAAGTTTTTTTGTACTATTTATACTTTTTAAAATATTAAGCTTTTAGACACTTTTTTTTAACATTGAAGTCAATGAGAACATCCTTTTTCCTGCTTCAAAACACACGTTCTGCCAAAAGTTTCAGCTCCTTCATACTTTCACTTACAGACACCAAACAAACTTTAAAGCGGTCACAAAATATTCAGCTATCCAAACATGACTTTTTAGATTGATATCTTTTACGGTTTTTGTGAAAACGCAATTTACGTTTAGCGATTTTTTCAGAAAATGGAATCGGTTATAATGTAATCCTATGGAGCAGGTTTAGAGTGTGTCATGTGACCTTTACAGTGGAGATCTTTGAAAACAAAAATTATCTTTAAAAAAAGGGCGAACAAATTGCTCTCACGCCCACAAGATCTACTTGTCATACACAATTTATATATCAAAACGTAGGTATGCTTGTCTGGTTTCAGGCAATGTGATCAGTTTTGTGATACGTATTTTAGTTTTAGTTCCAGGAGCTTCTAAAGGACAAGAGCGACAAAACCACTCTCATTGACCGTCCATGTTAAAAATTTTAAAAATTTTCCTGCAAAACACACAAAGACGCTCTTTTCTAAATCGCTGGCATGGCCACAATTTTAAGTTTATCAACATAAATTTCATATCGATGCGTTCACAAGGGCCGTGTCTTTCAAACGGTGAAGTCGCTGTATCGATCGCATGTACGGTTGTGGATTTATTACGTTTTGTTTGGAGGCGTAATTAATGTATTGGTCTGTGAATTAAAAGGCGTTTGTAATGGAATTTCTTTCCATAAATAGCTTTCCTTACCTCAGTGCAATATTCCTCCTCACTGACCTGGGGGGAGGGGAAACCTCTTGAGGGGGGAGGGGCGACCAGGAAGTCAGGATACTCTCTACTTTGCAGATAGAGAAAGGAGCTGTGTGTCCTAAAGATAGTGTAGTGGTTATGGTGAATGGCTTTGGTGCGGGCTCAGCAATTCAGCATTCCCACTCGCATTTTCCTCAGGGAATGCATTTTCTAGTTTTAATTTTAATTTTATTCCGTACGTTTTTTGGCTCTGCGTAACTCCTGCATACTTTCAGCTATTGAGACCATTCAACTTTTAAAATGTTCATCTCGTTCAGCTAACGATGGGACTTCTTCAAGTTTTTTTGTACTATTTATACTTTTTAAAATATTAAGCTTTTAGACACTTTTTTTTAACATTGAAGTCAATGAGAACATCCTTTTTCCTGCTTCAAAACACACGTTCTGCCAAAAGTTTCAGCTCCTTCATACTTTCACTTACAGACACCAAACAAACTTTAAAGCGGTCACAAAATATTCAGCTATCCAAACATGACTTTTCAGATTGATATCTTTTACGGTTTTTGTGAAAACGCAATTTACGTTTAGCGATTTTTTCAGAAAATGGAATCGGTTATAATGTAACCCTATGGAAGGGATTTAGAGTGTGTCATGTGACCTTTACAGTGGAGATCTTTGAAAACAAAAATTATCTTTAAAAAAAGGGCGAACAAATTGCTCTCACGCCCACAAGATCTACTTGTCATACACAATTTATATATCAAAACGTAGGTATGCTTGTCTGGTTTCAGGCAATGTGATCAGTTTTGTGATACGTATTTTAGTTTTAGTTCCAGGAGCTTCTAAAGGACAAGAGTGACAAAACCACTCTCATTGACCGTCCATGTTAAAAATTTTAAAAATTTTCCTGCAAAACACACAAAGACGCTCTTTTCTAAATCGCTGGCATGGCCACAATTTTAAGTTTATCAACATAAATTTCATATCGATGCGTTCACAAGGGCCGCGTCTTTCAAACGGTGAAGTCGCTGTATCGATCGCATGTACGGTTGTGGATTTATTACGTTTTGTTTGGAGGCGTAATTAATGTATTGGTCTGTGAATTAAAAGGCGTTTGTAATGGAATTTCTTTCCATAAATAGCTTTCCTTACCTCAGTGCAATATTCCTCCTCACTGACCTGGGGGGAGGGGAAACCTCTTGAGGGGGGAGGGGCAACCAGGAAGTCAGCATACTCTCTACTTTGCAGATAGAGAAAGGAGCTGTGTGTCCTAAAGATAGTGTAGTGGTTATGGTGAATGGCTTTGGTGCGGGCTCAGCAATTCAGCATTCCCACTCGCATTTTCCTCAGGGAATGCATTTTCTAGTTTTAATTTTAATTTTAATTTTATTATTCCGTACGTTTTTTGGCTCTGCGTAACTTCTGCATACTTTCAGCTATTGAGACCATTTAACTTTTAAAATGTTCGTCTCATTCAGCTAACGATGGGACTTCTTCAAGTTTTTTTGTACTATTTATACTTTTTAAAATATTAAGCTTTTAGACACTTTTTTTTAACATTGAAGTCAATGAGAACATCCTTTTTCCTGCTTCAAAACACACGTTCTGCCAAAAGTTTCAGCTCCTTCATACTTTCACTTACAGACACCAAACAAACTTTAAAGCGGTCACAAAATATTCAGCTATCCAAACATGACTTTTCAGATTGATATCTTTTACGGTTTTTGTGAAAACGCAATTTACGTTTAGCGATTTTTTCAGAAAATGGAATCGGTTATAATGTAACCCTATGGAAGGGATTTAGAGTGTGTCATGTGACCTTTAGAGTGGAGATCTTTGAAAACAAAAATTATCTTTAAAAAAGGGGGAACAAATTGCTCTCACGCCCACAAGATCTACTTGTCATACACAATTTATATATCAAAACGTAGGTATGCTTGTCTGGTTTCAGGCAATGTGATCAGTTTTGTGATACGTATTTTAGTTTTAGTTCCAGGAGCTTCTAAAGGACAAGAGCGACAAAACCACTCTCATTGACCGTCCATGTTAAAAAGTTTTAAAATTTTCCTGCAAAACACACAAAGACGCTCTTTTCTAAATCGCTGGCATGGCCACAATTTTAAGTTTATCAACATAAATTTCATATCGATGCGTTCACAAGGGCCGTGTCTTTCAAACGGTGAAGTCGCTGTATCGATCGCATGTACGGTTGTGGATTTATTACGTTTTGTTTGGAGGCGTAATTAATGTATTGGTCTGTGAATTAAAAGGCGTTTGTAATGGAATTTCTTTCCATAAATAGCTTTCTACCTCAGTGCAATATTCCTCCTCACTGACCTGGGGGAGGGGAAACCTCTTGAGGGGGGAGGGGCGACCAGGAAGTCAGCATACTCTCTACTTTGCAGATAGAGAAAGGAGCTGTGTGTCCTAAAGATAGTGTAGTGGTTATGGTGAATGGCTTTGGTGCGGGCTCAGCAATTCAGCATTCCCACTCGCATTTTCCTCAGGGAATGCATTTTCTAGTTAGTGGGAATGCTTTAATAAGCATTCCCAGTATTGATATTCGTTTTTTTATTATTCTTCTTCTTAATTTTAATTTTAATTTTATTATTCCGTACGTTTTTTGGCTCTGCGTAACTTCTGCATACTTTGAGCTATTGAGACCATTCAACTTTTAAAATGTTCATCTCGTTCAGCTAACGATGGGACTTCTTCAAGTTTTTTTGTACTATTTATACTTTTTAAAATATTAAGCTTTTAGACACTTTTTTTTAACATTGAAGTCAATGAGAACATCCTTTTTCCTGCTTCAAAACACACGTTCTGCCAAAAGTTTCAGCTCCTTCATACTTTCACTTACAGACACCAAACAAACTTTAAAGCGGTCACAAAATATTCAGCTATCCAAACATGACTTTTCAGATTGATATCTTTTACGGTTTTTGTGAAAACGCAATTTACGTTTAGTGATTTTTTTATCGGTTATAATGTAATCCTATGGAGCAGGTTTAGAGTGTGTCATGTGACCTTTAGAGTGGAGATCATCCACAAAAAATATTATCTTTAAAAAAAGGGGGAACAAATTGCTCTCACGCCCACACGATCTACTTGTCATACACAATTTATATATCAAAACGTAGGTATGCTTGTCTGGTTTCAGGCAATGTGATCAGTTTTGTGATACGTATTTTAGTTTTAGTTCCAGGAGCTTCTAAAGGACAAGAGTCATGTTAAAAAGTCTAAAAAATGTTTCTGCAAAACACACAGACGCTCTTTTCTAAATCGCTGACATGGCCACATTTTTAAGTTTATCAACATAAATTTCATATCGATGCGTTCACAAGGGCCGTGTCTTTTAAACGGTGAAGTCGCTGTATCGATCGCATGTACGGTTGTGGATTTATTACGTTTTGTTTGAAGGCTTCGATAACTGATTTTGCGTGTGGATGAAAGCGTTTCTAATGGTATTTTGATTCCCTAAATAGCTTTCCTTACCTCAGTGCAGTCCTCCTCCCCCACCTCATGTGGAGAAAGCCTCTTGAGGGGGGAGGGGCGACCAGTCAAGTCAGGACACTCTCTATATTGCAGATAGAGAAAGGAGCTGTGTGATATTAGGCTTTATAAGTACTGAACACTGCTTGTATGTCCTAAAGATAGTGTAGTGGTTATGGTGAATGGCTTTTGTGCGGGCTCAGCAATTCAGCTATTCAGCATTCCCACTCGCATTTTCCTCAGGAAATGCATTGTCTAGTTTTAATTTTATTCCGTACGTTTTTTGGCTCTGCGTAACTTCTGCATACTTTCAGCTATTGAGACCATTTAACTTTTAAAATGTTCGTCTCATTCAGCTAACGATGGGACTTCTTCAAGTTTTTTTGTACTATTTATACTTTTTAAAATATTAAGCTTTTAGACACTTTTTTTTAACATTGAAGTCAATGAGAACATCCTTTTTCCTGCTTCAAAACACACGTTCTGCCAAAAGTTTCAGCTCCTTCATACTTTCACTTACAGACACCAAACAAACTTTAAAGCGGTCACAAAATATTCAGCTATCCAAACATGACTTTTTAGATTGATATCTTTTACGGTTTTTGTGAAAACGCAATTTACGTTTAGCGATTTTTTCAGAAAATGGAATCGGTTATAATGTAACCCTATGGAAGGGATTTAGAGTGTGTCATGTGACCTTTACAGTGGAGATCTTTGAAAACAAAAATTATCTTTAAAAAAAGGGCGAACAAATTGCTCTCACGCCCACAAGATCTACTTGTCATACACAATTTATATATCAAAACGTAGGTATGCTTGTCTGGTTTCAGGCAATGTGATCAGTTTTGTGATACGTATTTTAGTTTTAGTTCCAGGAGCTTCTAAAGGACAAGAGTGACAAAACCACTCTCATTGACCGTCCATGTTAAAAATTTTAAAAATTTTCCTGCAAAACACACAAAGACGCTCTTTTCTAAATCGCTGGCATGGCCACAATTTTAAGTTTATCAACATAAATTTCATATCGATGCGTTCACAAGGGCCGCGTCTTTCAAACGGTGAAGTCGCTGTATCGATCGCATGTACGGTTGTGGATTTATTACGTTTTGTTTGGAGGCGTAATTAATGTATTGGTCTGTGAATTAAAAGGCGTTTGTAATGGAATTTCTTTCCATAAATAGCTTTCTACCTCAGTGCAATATTCCTCCTCACTGACCTGGGGGGAGGGGAAACCTCTTGAGGGGGGAGGGGCAACCAGGAAGTCAGCATACTCTCTACTTTGCAGATAGAGAAAGGAGCTGTGTGTCCTAAAGATAGTGTAGTGGTTATGGTGAATGGCTTTGGTGCGGGCTCAGCAATTCAGCATTCCCACTCGCATTTTCCTCAGGGAATGCATTTTCTAGTTTTAATTTTAATTTTAATTTTATTATTCCGTACGTTTTTTGGCTCTGCGTAACTTCTGCATACTTTCAGCTATTGAGACCATTTAACTTTTAAAATGTTCGTCTCATTCAGCTAACGATGGGACTTCTTCAAGTTTTTTTGTACTATTTATACTTTTTAAAATATTAAGCTTTTAGACACTTTTTTTTTAACATTGAAGTCAATGAGAACATCCTTTTTCCTGCTTCAAAACACACGTTCTGCCAAAAGTTTCAGCTCCTTCATACTTTCACTTACAGACACCAAACAAACTTTAAAGCGGTCACAAAATATTCAGCTATCCAAACATGACTTTTCAGATTGATATCTTTTACGGTTTTTGTGAAAACGCAATTTACGTTTAGCGATTTTTTCAGAAAATGGAATCGGTTATAATGTAACCCTATGGAAGGGATTTAGAGTGTGTCATGTGACCTTTAGAGTGGAGATCTTTGAAAACAAAAATTATCTTTAAAAAAGGGCGAACAAATTGCTCTCACGCCCACAAGATCTACTTGTCATACACAATTTATATATCAAAACGTAGGTATGCTTGTCTGGTTTCAGGCAATGTGATCAGTTTTGTGATACGTATTTTAGTTTTAGTTCCAGGAGCTTCTAAAGGACAAGAGCGACAAAACCACTCTCATTGACCGTCCATGTTAAAAAGTTTTAAAATTTTCCTGCAAAACACACAAAGACGCTCTTTTCTAAATCGCTGGCATGGCCACAATTTTAAGTTTATCAACATAAATTTCATATCGATGCGTTCACAAGGGCCGTGTCTTTCAAACGGTGAAGTCGCTGTATCGATCGCATGTACGGTTGTGGATTTATTACGTTTTGTTTGGAGGCGTAATTAATGTATTGGTCTGTGAATTAAAAGGCGTTTGTAATGGAATTTCTTTCCATAAATAGCTTTCTACCTCAGTGCAATATTCCTCCTCACTGACCTGGGGGGAGGGGAAACCTCTTGAGGGGGGAGGGGCGACCAGGAAGTCAGCATACTCTCTACTTTGCAGATAGAGAAAGGAGCTGTGTGTCCTAAAGATAGTGTAGTGGTTATGGTGAATGGCTTTGGTGCGGGCTCAGCAATTCAGCATTCCCACTCGCATTTTCCTCAGGGAATGCATTTTCTAGTTAGTGGGAATGCTTTAATAAGCATTCCCAGTATTGATATTCGTTTTTTTATTATTCTTCTTCTTAATTTTAATTTTAATTTTATTATTCCGTACGTTTTTTGGCTCTGCGTAACTTCTGCATACTTTGAGCTATTGAGACCATTCAACTTTTAAAATGTTCATCTCGTTCAGCTAACGATGGGACTTCTTCAAGTTTTTTTGTACTATTTATACTTTTTAAAATATTAAGCTTTTAGACACTTTTTTTTAACATTGAAGTCAATGAGAACATCCTTTTTCCTGCTTCAAAACACACGTTCTGCCAAAAGTTTCAGCTCCTTCATACTTTCACTTACAGACACCAAACAAACTTTAAAGCGGTCACAAAATATTCAGCTATCCAAACATGACTTTTTAGATTGATATCTTATACGGTTTTTGTGAAAACGCAATTTACGTTTAGTGATTTTTTTATCGGTTATAATGTAATCCTATGGAGCAGGTTTAGAGTGTGTCATGTGACCTTTAGAGTGGAGATCTTTGAAAACAAAAATTATCTTTAAAAAAAGGGCGAACAAATTGCTCTCACGCCCACAAGATCTACTTGTCATACACAATTTATATATCAAAACGTAGGTATGCTTGTCTGGTTTCAGGCAATGTGATCAGTTTTGTGATACGTATTTTAGTTTTAGTTCCAGGAGCTTCTAAAGGACAAGAGTGACAAAACCACTCTCATTGACCGTCCATGTTAAAAATTTTAAAAATTTTCCTGCAAAACACACAAAGACGCTCTTTTCTAAATCGCTGGCATGGCCACAATTTTAAGTTTATCAACATAAATTTCATATTGATGCGTTCACAAGGGCCGCGTCTTTCAAACGGTGAAGTCGCTGTATCGATCGCATGTACGGTTGTGGATTTATTACGTTTTGTTTGGAGGCGTAATTAATGTATTGGTCTGTGAATTAAAAGGCGTTTGTAATGGAATTTCTTTCCATAAATAGCTTTCTACCTCAGTGCAATATTCCTCCTCACTGACCTGGGGGAGGGGAAACCTCTTGAGGGGGGAGGGGCGACCAGGAAGTCAGCATACTCTCTACTTTGCAGATAGAGAAAGGAGCTGTGTGTCCTAAAGATAGTGTAGTGGTTATGGTGAATGGCTTTGGTGGGGGCTCAGCTATTCAGCATTCCCACTCGCATTTTCCTCAGGGAATGCATTTTCTAGTTTTAATTTTATTCCGTACGTTTTTTGGCTCTGCGTAACTTCTGCATACTTTGAGCTATTGAGACCATTTAACTTTTAAAATGTTCGTCTCATTCAGCTAACGATGGGACTTCTTCAAGTTTTTTTGTACTATTTATACTTTTTAAAATATTAAGCTTTTAGACACTTTTTTTTAACATTGAAGTCAATGAGAACATCCTTTTTCCTGCTTCAAAACACACGTTCTGCCAAAAGTTTCAGCTCCTTCATACTTTCACTTACAGACACCAAACAAACTTTAAAGCGGTCACAAAATATTCAGCTATCCAAACATGACTTTTCAGATTGATATCTTTTACGGTTTTTGTGAAAACGCAATTTACGTTTAGTGATTTTTTTATCGGTTATAATGTAATCCTATGGAGCAGGTTTAGAGTGTGTCATGTGACCTTTAGAGTGGAGATCTTTGAAAACAAAAATTATCTTTAAAAAAAGGGCGAACAAATTGCTCTCACGCCCACAAGATCTACTTGTCATACACAATTTATATATCAAAACGTAGGTATGCTTGTCTGGTTTCAGGCAATGTGATCAGTTTTGTGATACGTATTTTAGTTTTAGTTCCAGGAGCTTCTAAAGGACAAGAGTGACAAAACCACTCTCATTGACCGTCCATGTTAAAAATTTAAAAATTTTTCCTGCAAAACACACAAAGACGCTCTTTTCTAAATCGCTGGCATGGCCACAATTTTAAGTTTATCAACATAAATTTCATATCGATGCGTTCACAAGGGCCGTGTCTTTCAAACGGTGAAGTCGCTGTATCGATCGCATGTACGGTTGTGGATTTATTACGTTTTGTTTGGAGGCGTAATTAATGTATTGGTCTGTGAATTAAAAGGCGTTTGTAATGGAATTTCTTTCCATAAATAGCTTTCTACCTCAGTGCAATATTCCTCCTCACTGACCTGGGGGGAGGGGAAACCTCTTGAGGGGGGAGGGGCGACCAGGAAGTCAGCATACTCTCTACTTTGCAGATAGAGAAAGGAGCTGTGTGTCCTAAAGATAGTGTAGTGGTTATGGTGAATGGCTTTGGTGCGGGCTCAGCTATTCAGCATTCCCACTCGCATTTTCCTCAGGGAATGCATTTTCTAGTTAGTGGGAATGCTTTAATAAGCATTCCCAGTATTGATATTCGTTTTTTATTATTCTTCTTCTTAATTTTATTCCGTACGTTTTTTGGCTCTGCGTAACTTCTGCATACTTTCAGCTATTGAGACCATTTAACTTTTAAAATGTTCGTCTCATTCAGCTAACGATGGGACTTCTTCAAGTTTTTTTGTACTATTTATACTTTTTAAAATATTAAGCTTTTAGACACTTTTTTTTAACATTGAAGTCAATGAGAACATCCTTTTTCCTGCTTCAAAACACACGTTCTGCCAAAAGTTTCAGCTCCTTCATACTTTCACTTACAGACACCAAACAAACTTTAAAGCGGTCACAAAATATTCAGCTATCCAAACATGACTTTTCAGATTGATATCTTTTACGGTTTTTGTGAAAACGCAATTTACGTTTAGCGATTTTTTCAGAAAATGGAATCGGTTATAATGTAACCCTATGGAAGGGATTTAGAGTGTGTCATGTGACCTTTAGAGTGGAGATCTTTGAAAACAAAAATTATCTTTAAAAAAAGGGCGAACAAATTGCTCTCACGCCCACAAGATCTACTTGTCATACACAATTTATATATCAAAACGTAGGTATGCTTGTCTGGTTTCAGGCAATGTGATCAGTTTTGTGATACGTATTTTAGTTTTAGTTCCAGGAGCTTCTAAAGGACAAGAGTGACAAAACCACTCTCATTGACCGTCCATGTTAAAAAAATTTAAAATTTTCCTGCAAAACACACAAAGACGCTCTTTTCTAAATCGCTGGCATGGCCACAATTTTAAGTTTATCAACATAAATTTCATATCGATGCGTTCACAAGGGCCGTGTCTTTCAAACGGTGAAGTCGCTGTATCGATCGCATGTACGGTTGTGGATTTATTACGTTTTGTTTGGAGGCATAATTAATGTATTGGTCTGTGAATTAAAAGGCGTTTGTAATGGAATTTCTTTCCATAAATAGCTTTCTACCTCAGTGCAATATTCCTCCTCACTGACCTGGGGGGAGGGGAAACCTCCTGAGGGGGGAGGGGCGACCAGGAAGTCAGGATACTCTCTACTTTGCAGATAGAGAAAGGAGCTGTGTGTCCTAAAGATAGTGTAGTGGTTATGGTGAATGGCTTTGGTGCGGGCTCAGCAATTCAGCATTCCCACTCGCATTTTCCTCAGGGAATGCATTTTCTAGTTATTAGTGGGAATGCTTTAATAAGCATTCCCAGTATTGATATTCGTTTTTTATTATTCTTCTTCTTAATTTTATTCCGTACGTTTTTTGGCTCTGCGTAACTTCTGCATACTTTGAGCTATTGAGACCATTCAACTTTTAAAATGTTCGTCTCATTCAGCTAACGATGGGACTTCTTCAAGTTTTTTTGTACTATTTATACTTTTTAAAATATTAAGCTTTTAGACACTTTTTTTTAACATTGAAGTCAATGAGAACATCCTTTTTCCTGCTTCAAAACACACGTTCTGCCAAAAGTTTCAGCTCCTTCATACTTTCACTTACAGACACCAAACAAACTTTAAAGCGGTCACAAAATATTCAGCTATCCAAACATGACTTTTTAGATTGATATCTTATACGGTTTTTGTGAAAACGCAATTTACGTTTAGTGATTTTTTTATCGGTTATAATGTAATCCTATGGAGCAGGTTTAGAGTGTGTCATGTGACCTTTAGAGTGCAGATCATCCACAAAAAAAATTATCTTTAAAAAAAGGGGGAACAAATTGCTCTCACGCCCACAAGATCTACTTGTCATACACAATTTATATATCAAAACGTAGGTATGCTTGTCTGGTTTCAGGCAATGTGATCAGTTTTGTGATACGTATTTTAGTTTTAGTTCCAGGAGCTTCTAAAGGACAAGAGTCATGTTAAAAAGTCTAAACAATGTTTCTGCAAAACACACAAAGACGCTCTTTTCTAAATCGCTGACATGGCCACATTTTTAAGTTTATCAACATAAATTTCATATCGATGCGTTCACAAGGGCCGTGTCTTTCAAACGGTGAAGTCGCTGTATCGATCGCATGTACGGTTGTGGATTTATTACGTTTTGTTTGAAGGCGTAATTCATGTATTGGTCTGTGAATTAAAAGGCGTTTGTAATGGAATTTCTTTCCATAAATAGCTTTCTACCTCAGTGCAATATTCCTCCTCACTGACCTGGGGGGAGGGGAAACCTCCTGAGGGGGGAGGGGCGACCAGGAAGTCAGCATACTCTCTACTTTGCAGATAGAGAAAGGAGCTGTGTGTCCTAAAGATAGTGTAGTGGTTATGGTGAATGGCTTTGGTGCGGGCTCAGCTATTCAGCATTCCCACTCGCATTTTCCTCAGGAAATGCATTTTCTAGTTCTTTTTATTCTTATCCTTTATTCCGTACGTTTTTTGGCTCTGCGTAACTTCTGCATACTTTGAGCTATTGAGACCATTCAACTATTAAAATGTTCGTCTCGTTCAGCTAACGATGGGACTTCTTCAAGTTTTTTTGTACTATTTATACTTTTTAAAATATTAAGCTTTTAGACACTTTTTTTTAACATTGAAGTCAATGAGAACATGCTTTTTACCGCTTCAAAACACACGTTCTGCCAAAAGTTTCAGCTCCTTCATACTTTCACTTACAGACACCAAACAAACTTTAAAGCGGTCACAAAATATTCAGCTATCCAAACATGACTTTTTAGATTGATATCTTTTACGGTTTTTGTGAAAACGCAATTTACGTTTAGTGATATTTTATCGGTTATAATGTAATCCTATGGAGCAGGTTTAGAGTGTGTCATGTGACCTTTAGAGTGCAGATCATCCACAAAAAATATTATCTTTAAAAAAAGGGGGAACAAATTGCTCTCACGCCCACAAGATCTACTTGTCATACACAATTTATATATCAAAACGTAGGTATGCTTGTCTGGTTTCAGGCAATGTGATCAGTTTTGTGATACGTATTTTAGTTTTAGTTCCAGGAGCTTCTAAAGGACAAGAGTCATGTTAAAAAGTCTAAAAAATGTTTCTGCAAAACACACAAAGACGCTCTTTTCTAAATCGCTGACATGGCCACATTTTTAAGTTTATCAACATAAATTTCATATCGATGCGTTCACAAGGGCCGTGTCTTTCAAACGGTGAAGTCGCTGTATCGATCGCATGTACGGTTGTGGATTTATTACGTTTTGTTTGAAGGCTTCGACAACTGATTTTGTGTGTGGATGAAAGCATTTCTAATGGTATTTTGATTCCCTAAATAGCTTTCCTTACCTCAGTGCAGTCCTCCTCCCCCACCTCATGTGGAGAAAGAGGGGGGAGGGGCGACCAGGCAAGTCAGGACACTCTCTATATTGCAGATAGAGAAAGGAGCTGTGTGATATTAGGCTTTATAAGTACTGAAGGAACACTGCTTGTATGTCCTAAAGATAGTGTAGTGGTTATGGTGAATGGCTTTTGTGCGGGCTCAGCAATTCAGCATTCCCACTCGCATTTTCCTCAGGAAATGCATTGTCTAGTTATTATTCTTAATTTTAATTTTATTCCGTACGTTTTTTGGCTCTGCGTAACTTCTGCATACTTTCAGCTATTGAGACCATTTAACTTTTAAAATGTTCGTCTCATTCAGCTAACGATGGGACTTCTTCAAGTTTTTTTGTACTATTTATACTTTTTAAAATATTAAGCTTTTAGACACTTTTTTTTAACATTGAAGTCAATGAGAACATCCTTTTTCCTGCTTCAAAACACACGTTCTGCCAAAAGTTTCAGCTCCTTCATACTTTCACTTACAGACACCAAACAAACTTTAAAGCGGTCACAAAATATTCAGCTATCCGGCTATGACTTTTCAGATTGATATCTTTTACGGTTTTTGTGAAAACGCAATTTACGTTTAGTGATCTTTTCAAAAATGTTATTGGTTATAATGAATTCCTATGGAACAGTTTTAGAGTGTGTCATGTGACCTTTACAGTGCAGATCATTGAAAAAAAAAATATCTTTAAAAAAAAGGGGAAACAAATTGCTCTCACGCCCACAAGATCTACTTGTCATACACAATTTATATATCAAAACATAGGTATTTTTGTCTGGTTTCAGGCAATGTGATCAGTTTTGCGATAGGCATTTGACTTTTAGTTCCAGGAGCTTCTAAAGGACAAGTGCCTCAAAATCCCTCCCATTGACCGTCATGTTAAAAAGTCTAAAAAATGTTCCTGCAAAACACACAAAGACACTCTTTTCTAAATCGCTGACATGGCCACATTTTTTAGTTTATCAACATAAATGTCATATCGATGCGTTCACAAAAGCCTTGTGTTTCAAACGGTGTAGTCGCTGTATCGATCACATGTACGGTTGTGGATTTATTAAGTTTTGTTTGAAGGCGTATTTCACGTATTTGGTCTGTGAATAAAAGGCGTTTGTAATGGTATTTCTTTCCATAAATAGCTTTCTACCTCAGTGCAATATTTCTCCTCACTGACCTGGGGGGAGGGGAAACCTCTTGAGGGGGGAGGGGTGACCAGGAAGTCAGGATACTCTCTACTTTGCAGATAGAGAAAGGAGCTGTGTGTCCTAAAGATAGTGTAGTGGTTATGGTGAATGGCTTTGGTGCGGGCTCAGCAATTCAGCATTCCCACTCGCATTTTCCTCAGGAAATGCATTGTTTAGTTAGTGGGAATGCTTTAATAAGCATTCCCAGTATTGATATTCGTTTTTTATTATTCTTCTTAATTTTCATTTTATTCCGTACGTCTTTTGGCTCTGCGTAACTCCTGCATACTTTCAGCTATTGAGACCATTCAACTATTAAAATGTTCGTCTCGTTCAGCCAACGATGGGACTTCTTCAAGTTTTTTTGTACTATTTATACTTTTTAAAATATTAAGCTTTTAGACACTTTTTTTTAACATTGAAGTCAATGAGAACATCCTTTTTACCGCTTGAAATCACACGTTCTGCCAAAAGTTTCAGCTCCTTCATACTTTCACTTACAGACACCAAACAAACTTTAAAGCGGTCACAAAATATTCAGCTATCCGGCTATGACTTTTCAGATTGATATCTTTTACGGTTTTTGTGAAAACGCAATTTACGTTTAGCAATTTTTTCAGAAAATGGAATCGGTTATAATGTAACCCTATGGAAGGGATTTAGAGTGTGTCATGTGACCTTTACAGTGCAGATCATTGAAAAAAAAATATCTTTAAAAAAAAGGGGAAACAAATTGCTCTCACGCCCACAAGATCTACTTGTCATACACAATTTATATATCAAAACATAGGTATTTTTGTCTGGTTTCAGGCAATGTAATCAGTTTTGCGATAGGCATTTGACTTTTAGTTCCAGGAGCTTCTAAAGGACAAGTGCCTCAAAATCCCTCCCATTGACCGTCATGTTAAAAAGTCTAAAAAATGTTCCTGCAAAACACACAAAGATACTCTTTTCTAAATCGCTGACATGGCCACATTTTTTAGTTTATCAACATAAATGTCATAACGATGCATTCACAAAAGCCTTGTGTTTCAAACGGTGTAGTCGCTGTATCGATCGCATGTACGGTTGTGGATTTATTAAGTTTTGTTTGAAGGCGTATTTCACGTATTTGGTCTGTGAATAAAAGGCGTTTGTAATGGTATTTCTTTCCATAAATATCTTTCCTTACCTCAGTGCAATATTCCTCCTCACTGACCTGGGGGGGAGGGGAAACCTCTTGAGGGGGGAGGGGCGACCAGGAAGTCAGGATACTCTCTACTTTGCAGATAGAGAAAGGAGCTGCGTGTCCTAAAGATAGTGTAGTGGTTATGGTGAATGGCTTTGGTGCGGGCTCAGCAATTCAGCATTCCCACTCGCATTTTCCTCAGGAAATGCATTGTTTAGTTAGTGGGAATGCTTTAATAAGCATTCCCAGTATTGATATTCGTTTTTTATTATTTTTCTCCTTTATTCCGTACGTTTTTTGGCTCTGCGTAACTTCTGCATACTTTCAGCTATTGAGACCATTCAACTATTAAAATGTCCGTCTCGTTCAGCTAACGATGGGACTTCAAGTTTTTTGTACTATTTATACTTTTTAAAATATTAAGCTTTTAGACACTTTTTTTTAACATTGAAGTCAATGAGAACATCCTTTTTACCGCTTCAAATCACACGCAGTGCCAAAAGTTTCAGCTCCTTCATACTTTCACTTACAGACACCAAACAAACTTTAAAGCGGTCACAAAATATTCAGCTATCCAAACATGACTTTTTAGATTGATATCTGTTACGGTTTTTGTGAAAACGCAATTTACGTTTAGTGATTTTTTCAGAAAATGGAATCGGTTATAATGAATTCCTATGGAGCAGGTTTAGAGTGTGTCATGTGACCTTTAGAGTGCAGATCATCCACAAAAAAATTATCTTTAAAAAAAGGGGAAACAAATTGCTCTCACGCCCACAAGATCTACTTGTCATACACAATTTATATATCAAAACGTAGGTATGCTTGTCTGGTTTCAGGCAATGTGATCAGTTTTGTGATAGGCATTTGACTTTTAGTTCCAGGAGCTTCTAAAGGACAAGAGCGACAAAACCACTCTCATTGACTCTCATGTTAAAAATTTTAAAAATGTTCCTGCAAAACGCACAAAGACGCTCTTTTCTAAATCGCTGACATGGCCACAATTTTAAGTTTATCAACATAAATTTCATATCGATGCGTTCACAAGGGCCGTGTCTTTCAAACGGTGAAGTCGCTGTATCGATCGCATGTACGGTTGTGGATTTATTACGTTTTGTTTGAAGGCGTAATTCATGTATTTGGTCTGTGAATTAAAAGGCATTTGTAATGTTATTTCTTTCCATAAATAGCTTTCTACCTCAGTGCAATATTCCTCCTCACTGACCTGGGGGGGAGGGGAAACCTCCTGAGGGGGGAGGGGCGACCAGGAAGTCAGCATACTCTCTACTTTGCAGATAGAGAAAGGAGCTGTGTGTCCTAAAGATAGTGTAGTGGTTATGGTGAATGGCTTTGGTGCGGGCTCAGTAATTCAGCTATTCAGCATTCCCACTCGCATTTTCCTCAGGAAATGCATTGTCTAGTTAGTTACACTTTTTTTTCCCCCAAATACTTTTTATTTTATTTTCCAATTTACAACAAAAGAAGTTGTCAAAACACACAAAACATTCCCACAAAACAAAAATAAAATAGTTACACTTTAGTGCCGACATCATAACATTTCCAGGGATAAGAAGTGTTCTTTGAAAACTTTACACCACAAAGAGATCTGTCCAATCAGAGTCATGAACCATTTCACTGCCAGCTCCGTACATCGTAGTGAACTGTTGCTGCAGCCACTGGGATTGCGTGTGAAACTGATGCCTGATTGGTCACACGCATCCCCAGTACTGGCGCTTCCCCACCATATTTTCCTGGCTCCGCCTTCCCATCTGCAGGCCCAGGACCGATGTTATTAGCTCTATCTGATTCCTCCAGCTCCAATTACTGTATGGGCTGTCTTTTTATTAAATAAAGGGGATTATATTGGAGTGCAGCTGTCCAGATCCCTTCCTGTGCATTCCCAGGACCAACATGGTAAGTGCGGGGGCTGGGGGGGGGGGGGGCAATGGACACACGTCCGCTCTCCTCCCCTTCTTGCTGTGACCCAGAAAGCAATGTCTATGACGTCACTTCCAGGTCAGCCTCTCTGTGTCTGTTTTGCAGAGCATTGAAAAACATTCAGTGGAGCTCAGAGGAGACATTAGGGGTCTTTTAGACCCTGCATGTCTCATTAACCACTTACCCCCAGGACCATTTTATTGCTAAATGACCGGGGCACTTTTAGCGATTCGGCACTGCATTCCTTTAACTGACAATTGCGCGGTCGTGCGACGTGGCTCCCAAACAAAATTGACGTCATTTTTTTCCCACAAATAGAGCTTTCTTTTGGTGGTATTTGATCACCTCTGTGGTTTTTATTTTTTGCGTTATAAACAAAAATAGAGCAAAATTTTTAAAAAAAATAAAAAAAATTTACTTTTTGCGATAATAAATATTCACAACAAATATATATAAAAAAACATTTTTTTCCCCTCAGTTTAGTCCGATACGTATTCTTCTACATATTTTTGGTAACAAAAAATGCAATAAGCGTTTATTGATTGGTTTGTGCAAAAGTTATAATATTTACAAAGTAGGGGATAGTTGTATAACATTTTTATTTAAAAAAAAAAATTGTAATTGTAATGGCGGCGATCAGTGTTTTTTTTTTTCGTGACTGCGACATTACGGTGAACACTTTTGGGACTATTGCCATTTTCACAGCAAAAAGTGCCATAAAAATTCACAAATTTCTGTGAAAATGACACGGGCAGTGAAGACGTTATGCAGGAGGGGGCGCTGTAGGGGTTAAGTGTGCCCTAAGGGTGTGTTCTTACTGTGGGGGGTGTGGCTGTGTGTGTTCACAGCATCTCCCCACAGGGATGTAGTCCCAAGGGAGGGAGCAAGCACACTGACTAACCCCCAGACAGAATGGCTCGGATGATGGGGGAAAACTTACTGAGGAGAAACAGGAAGTTAGAAATTCAGACAAAGAAAAAAACATTAAGAAGGGAAATCGAAGGAAAAGATAAGTGAACCAACAATGCACTAGGAACCTATTTAGAAAATAAAAACAAACCTTTACAATCCCTTTAAGCAGGGGTGTCGATTGTCGTGACTGGTGGTCGCAATGACTGACGGCCACTAGCAATCGTGGGCACGAGATGCAGATCGTGAGTTCCTACAAGCTGGGAACCACAATCTGTCATCTCCTATAGTGAGTCCCCTCCCCCCACAGTTAGAAGACACATTAGGGAACACAGTTGACCCCTTGATCGCCCCCTAGTGTTAACCCCTTCCCTGCCAGTGACATTTACACAGTAATCAGTGGCATTTTTATAGCACTGATCGCTGTATACATGCCAATGGTCCCAAAAATGTGTCAAAAGTGACCGATATGTCCGCCATAATGTCGCAGTCCCAATAGAAATCGCAGATCGCCACTAGTAAAAAAAAAAAAAAAAAAAATGCTATAAATCTATCCCCTATTTTGTAGACACGATAACTTTTGTGCAAACCAATCAATATACGCTTTTTGCGATTTTTATTATCAAAAATATGTAGAAGAATACGTATCGGCCTAAACTGAGGAAAATATATATATTTTTTAAATGGTGGCTATTTATTACAGCAAAACTTGTGTTTTTTTTTCCCTGAGGAAAACAGTTCAGTCATTGGTGTTTATCTGAAAGAAAAAAATTAAAAAGGTAAAGAAAATTCACAGTGTGTGTCTGATGGACATAAGCACTAACGTCGGTGCATTCGATCATTAAATTCCCGCTTGCTCACAGTAGCATTTTATCTTTTCACTTCTTCTTTAGCTTGTGGGATGACATTGGGGATATGAAACTAATAGGACAACCACAACTCCTTTAATAACCCCTTCTTCCTCAGGTTTACTCTCTACAAGCTTCTATGCTAAAGCTTGTGAATCCTCAGGCAATACATTAGCCCGACATTAATTGTAAAATCATTGTCACATTCAGAGCATTAAAATGGCTTTTCTCCAGTGTGAACCCTCTGGTGTCTGATAAGGTTTGACTCAATTGTAAAAGCTTTGCCACAATTAGAACATTGATATGGTTTCTCTCCAGTGTGAACCCTCTGGTGTATGATAAGCTCTTTCTTGGTTCTAAAAGCTTTGCAACATTCATAACATTGATATGATTTCACCCCAGTGTGAATCCTCTGGTGTCAGGTAAGTTTTGACTTCAATGTAAAAGCTTTATCACATTCGGAACACTGATATGGTTTCTCTTCTGTGTGAACCTTCTGGTGTGCGATACATTTTACCTCCATTGTAAATCTTTATCACATTCCAAACAAGAAATATCTTCTGAAATGTCTCCTCTCAGGAATTCATAGGTTGGACTTTACTATAAAGCCACTGTCACTTCCAGAGAACTGAAATGACTTATTTTGTGTTGTCCTCTGAGGTTGGATCAGTGTTTAGGAGGACCCAAAACATAAATGACATACAGAACATGGATATGTCTTGTGTCCTGTGTGAATCCTCCAGTGAACGACAATAAAGACTTTCAGTCACTTATAACACCCATATGGCTCGTTTCCCATGTGACTCTGTTTTATTGATGAAGACCAACATGACCGAAAACGTTGTTCCTCAATTCACCTGTACAGGAGAAAAAATAGAAGTCATAATTCTATAAAAAGGATTCAATAAAGTTTCTTCCTTTTTTAACATTCATTATTAACCGCTTTCCGCTCGGACTATTGTAACATGATGGCCAATCAGGAGCCCGATTCGTCTGGGAGAAAATATCTTGTGCGGCCCCTTAGGGCCAAGCTCTGGCACAGTCTGTCACTTGTTGTGTCCACTGGACATAGCAGATGACTGATCAGTGTAACAGCCTGCTACCAGTACCATGTGATTGTTGTGACCAATCATTGTAAACAATGAATGGCTTTGATTCATGCCGTTCATTGTGTGGTTGGTTACAGTGATCACGTGGTACAGACAGGGCCAATCACAGCTAGGGATGAGCTTTGAGTTCGAGTCGAACTCATGTTCGACTCGAACATTGCCTGTTCGGCGAACAACGAACAATTCAGGGTGTTCGTGGCAAATCCAAAAAGCCGCGGAACACCCTGTTAAAGTCTATGGGAGAAATCTAAAGTGATAATTTTAAAGGCTAATGTGCAAGTTATTGTCCTAAAAAGTGTTTGGGGACCCGGGTCCTGTCCCAGGAAACATGTATCAATGCAAAAAAAAAGTTTTAAAAAACTGCAGTTTTTTTCGGAAGCAGTGAATTTAATAATGCTAAAAGTGAAACAATAAAAGTGAAATATTCCTTTAAATTTCGTACCTAGGGGGGTTGTATAGTATGCATGTGAAATAGCGCATGTTTCCTGTACATAGAACTGTCCCTGCACAAAGTGTCATTTCTGAAAGGAAAAAAAGTCATTTAAAACCAGACTTGCGGCTATAATGAACTGTCGGCTCTGGCAATTCAGAGAGAATTCATTCATAAAAAAAAACACAGCGTGAGGGTCCCTCCAAATTCCATTACCAGGCCCTTCAGGTCTGGAATGGATATTAAGGGGAACCCTGCCGTCAATTTAAAGAAAAAATTATGTGGGGTTCCCCCCAAATATCCATTCCAGACCCTTCAGGTCTGGTGTGGATTTTAAGGGGAACTCCACCCCAAATGTAAAAAAAAATGGCGTGGAGTTAACCCAGAAATTCACACCAGACCCCTTATCCGAGCACGTTAACCTGGCCGGCCGCAGAAAAGAGGGGGGGACAGAGTGCGGCCCCCCCTCTCCTGAACCGCACCAGGCCACATGCCCTTAACATGGGGAGGATGTCCCCATGTTGATGGGGACAAAAGCATCATCCCCACAACCCTTGCCTGGTGGTTGTGGGGGGTCTGCGGGCAGGGGGCTTATCAGAATCTGGAAGACCCCATTAACAAAGGGGACCCCCAGATCCTGCCCCCCCCCCATGTGAATTGGTAATGGGATCTGGTGTGAATTTTTGGGGGAACTCCACGCCATTTTTTTTATTTGGGTTGGAGTTCCCCTTAAAATCCACACCAGACCTGAAGGGTCTGGAATGGATATTTGGGGGGAACCCCACATATTTATTTTTTTAATTGACATCGGGGTTCCCCTTAATATCCATTCCAGACCTGAAGGGCCTGGTAATAGAATTTGGGGGGACCCCCACACTATTTTTTTTTTTTAATATGAATGAATTCGCTCTGAATTGCCAGAGCCAACAATTATTATAGCCGCAAGTCCGGTTTTAAAAGACTTTTTTTTCTTTCAGAAATGACACTTTGTGCAGAGACAGTTCTATGTACGGGAAACATGCGATATTTCACATGCTGACTTTACAAAAGGTATGGAATTTAAAGGAATATTTCACTTTTATTGTTTCACTTTTAGCATTATTAAATTCACTGCTCCCGAAAAAACTGTCGTTTTTAAAACTTTTTTTGCATGGATACATGTCCCCATGGGCAGGACCCGGGTCCCCAAACACTTTTTAGGACAATAAATTGCATATTCGCCTTTAAAATTAGCACTTTAGATTTCAAAAGTTCAAGTCCCATAGACTTTAACGGGGTTCTAAAGTTCACACGAACATTTGGTGTGTTCGCAAGTTCTGGTGCGAACCGAACAGGGGGGTGTTCGGCTCATCCCTGCTCACAGCTAATCACAACAATGCACACTGAATAAATCTATTGCATTCAGTAACAATGATTGCTTATAGCAATGAAATTCACTGCTATAAGCAATCATAGTGTGTAAAAAAAATCCTGATGACCTCCCAGAGTAGTACAGTATTACTATGGTAACACTGTATTGCTCTGGTCACATCACATCACATCAAGAGGACCTCAGCAGCCAGTTCAGCTGGCGAAATGCCTGGTAGAAATACAGGACTGGCAATAAGCTTGGACTGAACGCAGCCAAAACTGAAGTTCTAATAATTGGTCCTACTAGCCCCCTATTGCTGGCTGCTTGGCCTCCATCTTTCCGACCCGCACCCATTCCAGCCAAGCAGGTAAAAAACCCAGGAGTCATAATTGATGACACCCTCTCGTTTGTGCCCCACTTTAGAAACATCCTGCGGAATGCCAATTACCATCTAAGGCTCCTCAGAAAAGTAAAACATCTATTCACGCAAAATAACAGATCACTACTTGCCCAGGCTTTTATCCATTCCCGGTTAGATGGGGCAAACATATTCCTATTGGCTGCCCTGCAGAAATGGGCCCATAAGCTCCAGGTGGTTCAGAACCACACTGCTCGCTTTGTACTCGGTCTAGCGAGACGAGACCATATTAGCCTGGCCAGGAGATCACTTCATTGGCTCCCTATCGAGCAGAGAGTGATCTTTAAAACGCTCTGGGCCAGATTCACAAAGAGATACGACATTGTATTATCTACAGATACACCATCGTATCTCAGACGTAAACTGGTCCTATCAATGCGCCTGATTCATAGAATCAGTTACGCATAGATAGGGCTAGATCCGACAGTGTTACACTGTGTTACACTGTCGGATCTTTTTTTAAATTTAAAAATGGCGCCGGGGGCGTTCCCGCTGATTTACGATAAATAATATGTAAATCAGCGAGATACGCATATTCACGAACGTACGCGGACCCGTCGCAGTGTTCTTACGTCGTTTCCGTAGCGGTTTTCCGTCGTATACTTACCCCTTCTTTTATCAGGCGCAGCCAATGTTAAGTATAGCCGGCGTTCCCGCGTCGAATTTGAATTTTCCTACGTCGTTTGCGTACGCCGATTCACGAACACGCGCGTCGCAAGTCCCGCTCACGTCGCAATGCAATGCACGCCGGGAAATTCTACGGACGACGCATGCGCATTTAAATCGGCGCGGGAACGCGCCTGATTTAAATATGACACTCCCCTAGCCGCGGAATTTTAATTCCGCCGGGGGATTTAGGATCCGCCGTCGCAAGTTTGGAGGTAAGTGGTTTGTGAATTAGCCACTTGCCTCCTAAACTTGCGGGAGCGGATCTTAATTCACGTAGATCGAGCGGATCTATAGATCCGCTGAGCTACGTGAATCTGGCCCACAGTATCTTCTTTCGTGCATACTGGGGACAGGGTCCCAAGTACTTACACAGCTTGGCGGTGCACTATGAACCCTCGCACCCATTAAGATCCAAGACCCAACATTTAGCCACAGTTATTCCATCTAAACTTTCTTCCATGGGAGGCAAACGACTCCAGAGTAGGGGTGCCATGCTGTGGAATGCCCTCTCCTTGGAACTTAAGATGACACCTAACCTGCTCCTCTTCAGAAAAAAACTGAAGATGGAGCTGTTCGTCCAGGCCTATGGATAATTTTTTTTTTTTTCGCTTTTCCCTCTCGCAGTCCGCCCCCTCATTGAAGGGGCCACTTGCCTCTCTAATAACTATGATGTCTTCTACACCTCCTCTAGTATCCCCACTGTTCCTTTTTTATTTTCTATTTTTTTCTCATACACTTCACGGCTCTTTCCTCTTGCTCCTCTAAGGCCTCGTACACACGACCGAACATGTCTGCTGAAACTGGTCCGCGGACCAGTTTCCGCGGAAATGTTTGGTCGTGTGTAGGGCCGACCGGACCGGATTCCAGGCCTAGTGGACAGGTTTCCAGCGGACAACTGTTTCTTAGCATGCTAAGAAACATTTTCGCTGGAACCATGTCCGTCGGACATGTCCGATCGGCCAAAATCCCTCGCATGCATCGAAGTGATTCGAAGCATGCATTGAAGCATTGAACTTCCGGGGTCGCGTACGTCGCCGCGTCATCGTCGCTGCAACGTCGCCGCCACATCACCGCGTATCCTGTCCGCGGGAAATTTGGTCTGATGGTGTGTACAGCCATCAGACCAAATGATGCCAGCGGACATGTCCGATGAAAACGTTCCGCGGACCGTTTTCATCGGACATGTTCTATCGTCTGTACGAGGCCTAAGGGCTGGATACCCTTTCCTTTCACTGCCCTCTCTTCTCTTTTCTCTCTCTTCCTCACCACGGATTGATTCAAAGTAACATCTCACCAGCGGCGCTTAGACGCTCACTTCACAGTGGGCATTTGGCGCCTAACTAAGCTCAAAAATCAACCAATCATGCATGTAAAACAAGATATTTAAAAAATAATAATTAAAAATACTTCTTGGCTTTTTTTTTTTTACATCCTGTCATCAGTCAGTGTCCCTGCTCATCTCCACACCAGTTACATGATGATGCTGTACTGCACTGGGGACAATGTGCAAACAATAAAAAAAAAATGCTAAATATTGTGACAAACACGTTACAACTTCATAAAGCCCATCATGCCTCTTACTCCTTGGACGGTATACTTTCCAAAAAGGGGTCATTTGGGGGTATTTGTACCATCCTGGGATTTATGGCCCTCAAGAAAATAAAGAAATGTTGCAGTTTTGAAGTGGTTTATGGGGTTATGGCAGAAGCCGGCAATTCCGTTTTTTTATAAAAGCGATCCGAGCAGCTGATTAGCCGCTGGATCACTTTTAGAAGCAGTGAAAGAGGTCGTCCCCCCTCCCGCTGCTCATTTATCGGGCTTTACTGTTCTTACCGGTTTTCAGGTCTTTTGGAATTACTGAGATTTTAGATCCAGTATTTTTCTTTACATAGTAAAATCCTATCAAAGTCTCCTCTCCTAGGGGTACATTTAGGGAAAAGATCCCCTTCAGTTTCATGTTTTTTTTTCCTTTGTGGATTTTCCTAGAATTTTGTGCTAAAATATTCTCTTTTAATTTCTCATCTTTTCCAGGAGGTCCCTTGATGTCCCTCAGATGTTCACCGATACGGATTTTAAATTGTCGCTTTGTTTTCCCCTCTATAGAATTTTTTACATGGACATTTCAACATGTAAATCACTTTTCTTGTAGAGCAATTTCTAAAACTTTTAATTTGAATGGTTTTAGATCGATCCAAATCGGTGAATATCTGAGGAACATGTGAGGTACATTGAATGAAATTACAAATTAGTGAATTAGTAGAGAATGTTGGAAAAGAACAGACAGGGCAGACATGTGACCCCTAATAGTGCTAAGGGTTAAATATTACCCCCCCCCCCCCTCGTCAAACATAAATGAATATCATGGCCAACTAAAAAGGCTTATGGGAAAACTCCCAAAGTCTCAAACCAACAAAATGAAACCTTCTGCATGCGGTGATAAATCTTGCAGGAAATAGATTTAGGAGCTTTAAAGAGGAGCTCCAGCCCCCCTAACAAATACTCTAGCTGCTAATATAAGGACACTTTCCTGTCCAGCGATCCAGCGATGTCCTCACCGGACCAATTTGTCAATGGTCTTTGGGTGCAGGCATCGGCATCTCAAGTAAGGTAACAGGAAGTGATGCCCTTTGGCTTCACAGCCAGTTTCCTAGGCCTTGTGAATGGTCCAGCAGTCTTCTGGGACCTGTGACGTGTCCCAGAATACTGTGGGGGAAATAATCGTCGTCGTCATTTTTTTCCTCAAACAATAGGTTCTGGAACTTAACCACGACCCCATGAAACCCCTCCCCCTACAAACACACCCTCCAAATCACATCAAATAGTGGGCGTGGTCAGCACAATTTCACAAAAAAGTAGGAGGGTCTTAAAGGGGCATTAAATACCAGAATTGCATTACATACAGAGTGCCAAGCTGTCACTAGGATTGGCAGAGAGGGGTGGAGGACACTGAATGGAGACCAGTGGAGGGATTGGTAGAGAGGGATGGAGGACAATGAATGGAGACCAGTGGAGGGATTGGTAGAGAGGGGTGGAGGATACTGAATGGAGGTCAGTGGAGGGATTGGTAGAGAGGGGTGGAGGACACTGAATGGAGGTCAGTGGAGGGATTGGTAGAGAGGGGTGGAGGACACTGAATGGAGGTCAGTGGAGGGATTGGTAGAGAGGGGTGGAGGACACTGAATGGAGGTCAGTGGAGGGATTGGTAGAGAGGGGTGGAGGACACTGAATGGAGGTCAGCGGAGGGATTGGTAGAGAGGGGTGGAGGACACTGAATGGAGACCAGTGGAGGGATTGGCAGAAAAGGGTGGAGGACACTGAATGGAGACCAGTGGAAGGATTGGCAGAGAGGGGTGGAGGACACTGAATGGAGGTCAGTGGAGGGATTGGTAGAGAGGGGTGGAGGACACTGAATGGAGGTCAGTGGAGGGATTGGTAGTGAGGGAGGGAGGACACTGAATGGAGGTCAGTGGAGGGATTGGTAGAGAGGGGTGGAGGACACTGAATGGAGACCAGTGGAGGGATTGGTAGAGAGGGATGGAGGGCAATGAATGGAGACCAGTGGAGGGATTGGTAGAGAGGGATGGAGGACAATGAATGGAGACCAGTGGAGGGATTGGTAGAGAGGGGTGGAGGATACTGAATGGAGACCAGTGGAGGGATTGGTAGAGAGGGGTGGAGGACACTGAATGGAGGTCAGTGGAGGGATTGGTAGAGAGGGGTGGAGGACACTGAATGGAGGTCAGTGGAGGGATTGGCAGAGAGGGGTGGAGGACACTGAATGGAGGTCAGTGGAGGGATTGGCAGAGAGGGGTGGAGGACACTGAATGGAGACCAGTGGAGGGATTGGTGGAGGACACTGAATGGAGACCAGTGGAGGGATTGGTAGAGAGGGGTGGAGGACACTGGATGGAGACCAGTGGAGGAATTGGTAGAGAGGGGTGGAGGACACTGAATGGAGGCCAGTGGAGGGATTGGGGGTGGAGGACACTGAATGGAGACCAGTGGAGGGATTGGTAGAGAGGGGTGGAGGACACTGAATGGAGGTTAGCGGAGGGATTGGTAGAGAGGGGTGGAGGACACTGAATGGAGACCAGTGGAGCGATTGGTAGAGAGGGGTGGAGGACACTGAATGGAGGTCAGTGGAGGGATTGGCAGAGAGGGTTGGAGGACACTGAATGGAGACCAGTGGAGGGATTGGTAGAGAGGGGTGGAGGACACTGAATGGAGACCAGTGGAGGGATTGGTAGAGAGGGGTGGAGGACACTGAATGGAGGTCAGTGGAGGGATTGGTAGAGAGGGGTGGAGGACACTGAATAGAGGTCAGTGGAGGGATTGGTAGAGAGGGGTGGAGGACACTGAATGGAGACCAGGGGAGGGATTGGTAGAGAGGGGTGGAGGACACTGAACGGTTGGTAAGATGGATGAGTCCTGCAGCGGCAGTCATTATGGACTGAAGGGGGAGGAGTCTATGTAAAGGTAATCCAATGAGGAGGGAGTTGCAGTAGTCGAGGTGAGAGATAACAGGGAGTGAATTAGAAGTTTGGTGGTCTCATTGGTTAAAAAGGGGCGTGTTCTAGAGATGTTGTGGCGGCATGATTTGGACAGGGATTGGATCTGAAAGGAGACTTCAGAGTCTAGGGTTGCCCCTAGCACCCTGGCATGTGGGGACAGACTGATAGATTGTGACAGAGAAGTCCGGGGAAGGGGCACGTGGGGGGAGAAAATATTATAAACTTGGTTTTAGATAGATTGAGTTTGAGGAAGTGGTGTGACAGCCAGGCCGATATTTTAAATAGAGGTAAGATTTATCTGGGACCCCAGAGACCCAGAAAAAAACAAGGGAAATGGGCAAGGGCTATTGGACTATGTTGGGACTAGTCCAATAGCCCTTGCCCATTTCCCTTGGTTTTTCTGGGTCTCTGGGGTCCCAGATAAATCTTACCTCTATTCAAATTATGATAGGATGATGGTACTTTCATGTTATGCTTTTCTTTCTTTACTGAGAGGTTTCCTTATAAATTAGCCAGGCTGATATGTCTGTTAGTAAATCAGTGAGGTGGGAGGAGACTGATGGGGTGGGCTGAGGGGTAGAGAGATAGATTTGGGTGTCATCGGCATATAAATGGTAGTGGAAGCCATGGGAGGATATGTAAAGGAAATCACTGACACCGCCCTCAGCAGCAGCCCCGGCTCCCACAAGAGGGCGCCAGTTCCCCTGCCACTCTGGTCCAGTGGGTTGCAAAGCCATGGCCTCAATTACCAGCGGCATCTTTGTGCACCCGCGTGGGGGTAGTGCATGGGGACAAGACACCTGCCAGAGTCAGTGCCAAGCCACTAGTTCAAGGTGACAATGCAACCTGGCGCCTGGGGTTTGTCGAGCCCTGCCCTATGAACTTATATAAAGCTGGCCATACACTATGCAATCTGATTGTACAATGTCCTTTAGATTACAGAACCCAGGAAACACACTTCTCCAGATTATAATATGACAGCTCAAGCCACATCGGCTGTTATCTGATCGCTCAGCTCCTGCACACTCTGCCAAAAGAATGATCTATAGCTGTGTATATAGTGAGAACTGTGATCACTGATTGCATTGGAAAAACGTGCACCTGATGAGGTGGGTGGAAGGGGGAGGGGAGATGATGCAGGGTGTGTCCAGGAAGTAATGGAGAAGTGATTATACAGCGAGCTGGACACTGAGGTGGGGGGGTAAGATAAATATAAAGAAGTACATTAATGGTATATTGGTACATAGGGGGGGGATTTAGGGGGGAAAGGTGACTAAGTCAGCAATGTGAGCTCCGCCCCATTCACTCACCCCTTATCTACCAATGTACATTCTTTAATCTTCTGGTATATAAGAGGTTAATAGAGAAATTAGCGTTGTATTATTCCCAGCTAGTGATTGGCCGTCGTGTAGAAGTGATCGGGGCAGCTGGAGAACCGGCCAATCACAATACAGACAATGTGTCACCCCTCCCCCCTGCTGTTCCCTCAGGGAGGTCCAAAATAGCGAAACATTGATAAACCACTCTAGCTTGTTATGTGGGAGGAGCTTACACAATATATAGAGTAGAGGGGTCAGCACTATTGTAATGTACAACATAATATATAGAGTAGAGAGGTCAGCACTATTGTAATGTACAACACAATATATAGAGTAGAGAGGTCAGCACTATTGTAATGTACAACACAATATATAGAGTAGAGGGGTCAGCACTATTGTAATGTACAACACAATATATAGAGTAGAGGGGTCAGCACTATTGTAATGTACAACACAATATATAGAGTAGAGGGGTCAGCACTATTGTAATGTACAACACAATATATAGAGTAGAGGGGTCAGCACTATTGTAATGTACAACACAATATATAGAGTAGAGGGGTCAGCACTATTGTAATGTACAACACAATATATAGAGTAGAGAGGTCAGCACTATTGTAATGTACAACACAATATATAGAGTAGAGAGGTCAGCACTATTGTAATGTACAACACAATATATAGAGTAGAGGGGTCAGCACTATTGTAATGTACAACACAATATATAGAGTAGAGGGGTCAGCACTATTGTAATGTACAACACAATATATAGAGTAGAGGGGTCAGCACTATTGTAATGTACAACACAATATATAGAGTAGAGGGGTCAGCACTATTGTAATGTACAACACAATATATAGAGTAGAGGGGTCAGCACTATTGTAATGTACAACACAATATATAGAGTAGAGGGGTCAGCACTATTGTAATGTACAACACAATATATAGAGTAGAGGGGTCAGCACTATTGTAATGTACAACACAATATATAGAGTAGAGAGGTCAGCACTATTGTAATGTACAACACAATATATAGAGTAGAGGGGTCAGCACTATTGTAATGTACAACACAATATATAGAGTAGAGAGGTCAGCACTATTGTAATGTACAACACAATATATAGAGTAGAGAGGTCAGCACTATTGTAATGTACAACACAATATATAGAGTAGAGAGGTCAGCACTATTGTAATGTACAACACAATATATAGAGTAGAGGGGTCAGCACTATTGTAATGTACAACACAATATATAGAGTAGAGGGGTCAGCACTATTGTAATGTACAACACAATATATAGAGTAGAGAGGTCAGCACTATTGTAATGTACAACACAATATATAGAGTAGAGGGGTCAGCACTATTGTAATGTACAACACAATATATAGAGTAGAGGGGTCAGCACTATTGTAATGTACAACACAATATATAGAGTAGAGAGGTCAGCACTATTGTAATGTACAACACAATATATAGAGTAGAGAGAGGTCAGCACTATTGTAATGTACAACACAATATATAGAGTAGAGCGGTCAGCACTATTGTAATGTACAACACAATATATAGAGTAGAGAGAGGTCAGCACTATTGTAATGTACAACACAATATATAGAGTAGAGAGGTCAGCACTATTGTAATGTACAACACAATATATAGAGTAGAGGGGTCAGCACTATTGTAATGTACAACACAATATATAGAGTAGAGAGGTCAGCACTATTGTAATGTACAACACAATATATAGAGTAGAGGGGTCAGCACTCTTGTAATGTACAACACAATATATAGAGTAGAAGGGTCAGCACTATTGTAATGTACAACACAATATATAGAGTAGAGGGGTCAGCACTATTGTAATGTACAACACAATATATAGAGTAGAGGGGTCAGCACTATTGTAATGTACAACACAATATATAGAGTAGAGGGGTCAGCACTATTGTAATGTACAACACAATATATAGAGTAGAGGGGTCAGCACTATTGTAATGTACAACACAATATATAGAGTAGAGGGGTCAGCACTATTGTAATGTACAACACAATATATAGAGTAGAGAGGTCAGCACTATTGTAATGTACAACACAATATATAGAGTAGAGAGAGGTTAGCACTATTGTAATGTACAACACAATATATAGAGTAGAGGGGTCAGCACTATTGTAATGTACAACACAATATATAGAGTAGAGGGGTGTCAGCACTATTGTAATGTACAACACAATATATAGAGTAGAGGGGTCAGCACTATTGTAATGTACAACACAATATATAGAGTAGAGGGGTCAGTACTATTGTAATGTACAACACAATATATAGAGTAGAGGGGTCAGCACTATTGTAATGTACAACACAATATATAGAGTAGAGGGGTCAGCACTATTGTAATGTACATCACAATATATAGAGTAGAGAGGGGTCAGCACTATTGTAATGTACAACACAATATATAGAGTAGAGGGGTCAGCACTATTGTAATGTACAACACAATATATAGAGTAGAGTGGTCAGCACTATTGTAATGTACAACACAATATATAGAGTAGAGGGGTCAGCACTATTGTAATGTACAACACAATATATAGAGTAGAGGGGTCAGTACTATTGTAATGTACAACACAATATATAGAGTAGAGGGGTCAGCACTATTGTAATGTACAACACAATATATAGAGTAGAGGGGTCAGCACTATTGTAATGTACATCACAATATATAGAGTAGAGAGGGGTCAGCACTATTGTAATGTACAACACAATATATAGAGTAGAGGGGTCAGCACTATTGTAATGTACAACACAATATATAGAGTAGAGAGAGGTTAGCACTATTGTAATGTACAACACAATATATAGAGTAGAGGGGTCAGCACTATTGTAATGTACAACACAATATATAGAGTAGAGGGGTCAGCACTATTGTAATGTACAACACAATATATAGAGTAGAGAGGTCAGCACTATTGTAATGTACAACACAATGTATAGAGTAGAGAGGGGTCAGCACTATTGTAATGTACAACACAATATATAGAGTAGAGAGGTCAGCACTATTGTAATGTACAACACAATATATAGAGTAGAGAGGTCAGCACTATTGTAATGTACAACACAATATAGAGAGTAGAGGGGTCAGCACTATTGTAATGTACAACACAATATATAGAGTAGAGGGGTCAGCACTATTGTAATGTACAACACAATATATAGAGTAGAGGGGTCAGCGCTATTGTAATGTACAACACAATGTATAGAGTAGAGAGGGGTCAGCACTATTGTAATGTACAACACAATATATAGAGTAGAGGGGTCAGCACTATTGTAATGTACAACACAATATATAGAGTAGAGGGGTCAGCACTATTGTAATGTACATCACAATATATAGAGTAGAGAGGGGTCAGCACTATTGTAATGTACAACACAATATATAGAGTAGAGGGGTCAGCACTATTGTAATGTACAACACAATATATAGAGTAGAGAGAGGTTAGCACTATTGTAATGTACAACACAATATATAGAGTAGAGGGGTCAGCACTATTGTAATGTACAACACAATATATAGAGTAGAGGGGTCAGCACTATTGTAATGTACAACACAATATATAGAGTAGAGGGGTCAGCACTATTGTAATGTACAACACAATATATAGAGTAGAGAGGTCAGCACTATTGTAATGTACAACACAATATATAGAGTAGAGAGGGGTCAGTACTATTGTAATGTACAACACAATATATAGAGTAGAGAGGTCAGCACTATTGTAATGTACAACACAATATATAGAGTAGAGGGGTCAGCGCTATTGTAATGTACAACACAATGTATAGAGTAGAGAGGGGTCAGCACTATTGTAATGTACAACACAATATATAGAGTAGAGGGGTCAGCACTATTGTAATGTACAACACAATATATAGAGTAGAGGGGTCAGCACTATTGTAATGTACATCACAATATATAGAGTAGAGAGGGGTCAGCACTATTGTAATGTACAACACAATATATAGAGTAGAGGGGTCAGCACTATTGTAATGTACAACACAATATATAGAGTAGAGAGAGGTTAGCACTATTGTAATGTACAACACAATATATAGAGTAGAGGGGTCAGCACTATTGTAATGTACAACACAATATATAGAGTAGAGGGGTCAGCACTATTGTAATGTACAACACAATATATAGAGTAGAGAGGTCAGCACTATTGTAATGTACAACACAATGTATAGAGTAGAGAGGTCAGCACTATTGTAATGTACAACACAATATATAGAGTAGAGGGGTCAGCACTATTGTAATGTACAACACAATATATAGAGTAGAGAGGTCAGCGCTATTGTAATGTACAACACAATATATAGAGTAGAGGGGTCAGCACTATTGTAATGTACAACACAATATATAGAGTAGAGGGGTCAGCACTATTGTAATGTACAACACAATATATAGAGTAGAGGGGTTAGCACTATTGTAATGTACAGCACAATATATAGAGTAGAGAGGTCAGCGCTATTGTAATGTACAACACAATATATAGAGTAGAGGGGTCAGCACTATTGTAATGTACAACACAATATATAGAGTAGAGGGGTCAGCACTATTGTAATGTACAACACAATATATAGAGTAGAGGGGTCAGCACAATATTATAGTCATAGACAAATGATTTGGGTCTGTGGTCAGCAGGATGAAAACAATATGTGATAGAAAGTGTTTTTCGGCGCCAGAAATGATATATATAAATATAGTGTAATCTATATACAACCCCCCAAGGAAGGATGGTATATTCACAATATACAAATAAAAAGCTGCTCCTGAGATTACAGGGGTGAACTGCGTACGTGAATATATATGTGGATGAGGGCGCTGTGGTGAACCAATGGCACACAATGTGTTAACCTAGTGAATGAGATTCACCTGGTAGGTGAAACAAACAATACAATATAGGAAGGTGCTGCTATTCTGCAATTATATAAACATCTAAAAAAATTGGTTAGAATTAAGTTTCAACACATGAAAATTACAGGAAAAAACTCGCCCAGATAAGAGCAAATTACATAAAAAAAATGTAAATGCAAAACACAGATTATCACAAATGTGATGATGTGAAAAAGTTCATAAAAAGAAAAGTTCATGTGGATGGACGCATGCGGATACATTCACAGCAGATAAGGAGAACGCCTTCACCATCTAGTTTCACCCGAAGTGCTCTGGATAACGTATGCGCTTACCCTTACGTATGGACCCCTTAGAAAGTGGGTCATGCCCGCTGAGCAGGATGAGTGCCTACACACTGTATGGCAAAAGCTGCAACAGGGAGTCCACTGGTACAAGACGATGGGCCAGATTCAGAAAGATCAGCGGATCTTTCTGCTGGCGTAACGTATGTCATTTACGTTACGCTGCCGCAAGTTTTTCAGGCAAGTGCTTTATTCACAAAGCACTTGCCTGTAAAGTTGCGGCAGCGTAGCGTAAATCACCAGGCGAAATTCAAATTCGGCGGGTAGGGGACGTGTATCATTTAAATGAAGTGCGTCCCCGCACCGAACAAACTGCGCATGTGCCGTCCATAAAATATCCCAGTGTGCATTGCTCCAAATAACGCCGCAAGGACATCATTGCTTTCAACGTGAACGTAAATTACGACCAGCCGTATTCGCGAACGACTTACGCAGACAACGTAAAAAAAATCAAAACTCTGCGCGGGAACGACGGCCATACTTAACATTGGCTACGCCTCATATAGCAGGGGTAACTATACGCTGGAAAAAGCCGAACGCAAACGACGTAAAAAAAAAGCGCCGGTCGTTCATTTCTGAATCGGTGTATATCCTAATTTGCATATTCCTTGCGTAAAACATATGGAAGCGCCACCTAGCGGCCAGCGTAAATATGCAGCCTAAGATACGACGGTGTAAGACACTTACACCTGGCGGATCTTAGGGATATCTATGCGCAACTGATTCTATGAATCAGGCGCATAGATAAGACGGCCGGCGTATAAGACGGACGGCGTATCTCTTTCTGAATCTGGCACGATGTGTTCAAACCGCAGGAAAAACAAAAGGGGATCTCATAGTATAATACGGTTTTATTAAAATACACTTAAAAAACATCAGCCGTTGGCCTCTTACTTGGTAAGTGCGTGCCCGGCACTGGGACTGCGTGCGTGACGAAAATCCGCTCGGTATCCTGGGGTGGATCAGATTAGTCGGGTGCTGGGATCAGCTGGCGTGCCTGGTGACCAACACTAAAACCACCGACATATGTTTCATGCAAAGCACGTCATCAGGGGGGCGTGGTTAGTCGCCAAGGATTCTGGTATATGTAGGCATTGTGGGGGGAGCCAATGGTAAGCTGTAGTGGGCGTCTAATCTTAGTGAATCTGCAGCAATCACAGTGCCGTGCGGCTCTACATCCGTTTGCGGCCATCACATTAACATTGAACACAGAAAATTCAACTAATGGGGAAACAATAAAAAACGCTAATGGCTACACTAATCTGTGTTTTGCATTTACATGGTTTTTTATGTAATTTGCTATTATCTGGGCAAGTTTTTTTTTCCTTTAATTTTGATGTGTTGAAACGTAATTCTAACCAATTTTTTTAGATGAATCTCATTCGCCAGGATGAAAACAATGTTCAGCCATAGTGGTCAGTGGGAGGAGTCTGTTGTTACAGACTATGGTATCGGGGATGTGGGGGGTCAGACAACACACGGGGTGTCACCTTCTGTTGTATATCCACAGAAATCACCCAGCACGCTGGCAGATTGTCAGGAGAACCCCAAGTTCCCACCCCAGACAGGGGTAACAGCTGTATAACAGCACACACACTCTATTATCCCACCACTGCCACACACATGACAAGGAGGGAAGCCCCACAGGAACTAGAAAACCAGGAGAGGACCTTGTTTGGTGGAGGAGGGAAGGAGAGGGAGATTATTGGTAGCCAGTAATACCAGCTGTGAGAGACTTGGCACAGCCTGCAATACCTCTGACCACCACTAGAGGGAGACTCCGCCCATATCTAGCTGGCTGACCACACACAGGCAAATACAGATCTTACATACAATCTGGAGCACTCTAAGGGTTGGGGGTCAGTCTAGTAATCAGCACACACTTCTGGGGTTCCTCAGGCACCTCTACAAGCTAGAATCCTTGTGTTACTCCCTCTTCCTGCTCCCCATGTACACCCCACACCAGACACATGACAGGGAGGATAGGGGTGGAAGTGGGGTGAACAGGGAAGTACATGAGAATGTGGGGGGGGGGTAAATGTCTGTTATCCGTGGTCAGTGGGGGGGGAGGGGCGCTGTTGTTATCAGTTGACTAAAAAATAAATGGTGTTCAAACAAGAGGAAATGTTAAGCATTCGTGCTTAATAGGAAAAAGGGGGCAAAAGTAAAGGGGGGCAGAGGTGCTCAAATGAGGGACAAGAGGCACTGGTGCTCAGCGGTTAGACAGCGGGGTAAATAAGAGGAATAGAAGTGTGAAAAAGGGACAACAAGAGGACAGGAGGGCAGTGAGGTGGGAAGGGGGCAATAGGGGGAGGGCTGGACAGGAGAAAGTGAGGGACAGGGGGTAAACTGTGAGGCAATGGGGAAACAAAGGAGCTGGACAGGAAGGCAGTGGGGGGGGGGGGCAGGCTTTGGGGGGGAGGAAAGCAGTGGTGGTCAGTGAGAGATGAATACCTGGCTGATGGTGTCCTGGTCTGGAAGTTGATGTGAAGCTCCTCTGATAAATCTTCTATGGTTGGAGTCCTCTCGGATGGTCCCTCTTGGCTCCTCTGATGAGTCTTCTATGGTTGGGGTCCTCTCGGATGGTCCCTCTTGGCTCCTCTGATGAGTCTTCTATGGTTGGGGTCCTCTCGGATGGTCCCTCTTGGCTCCTCTGATGAGTCTTCTATGGTCGGGGTCCTCTCGGATGGTCCCTCTTGGCTCCTCTGATGAGTCTTCTATGGTTGGGGTCCTCTCGGATGGTCCCTCTTGGCTCCTCTGATGAGTCTTCTATGGTTGGCGTCCTCTTGGATGGTCCCTCTTGGTTCCTCTGAGGAGTCTTCTATGGTTGGGGTCCTCTCGGATAGTGTTGAGCAGAATATGCCATATTCGATTTCGCGATATATCTCGAATATATATTCGAATATTCGAGATATATTCGCTAAATTCGAATATTCGTGATATTTTATCGAAATTAAATGATTGCGATTTTTCGCTATTGCGAATGCGAAAATAATTGCGATTTTTTTATAACTGCGGTAGGAGCACTCTGATTGGCTCAGAATATTTGTGATATTTTATCGAAATATCGCAACATGCGAATGCGATATTTATTGCGCAATTTCGAGAAATGCTGGAGGAGCGCTCTGATTGGCTCAGAATATTCGTGATATTTTATCGAAATATCGCAACATGCGAATGCGATATTTACTGCGCAATTTCGACAAATGCTGTAGGAGCACTCTGATTGGCTCAGAAAATTCGTGATATTTTACAATACAAAATAATTGCGAATATTCGGCAAATGCGGAAGGAGCACTCTGATTGGCTCAGAATATTCTTGATATTTTACAATACAAAATAATTGCGAATATTCGGCAAATGCGGAAGGAGCACTCTGATTGGCTCAGAATATTCTTGATATTTTACAATACAAAATAATTGCGAATATTCGGCAAATGCAGAATATTCTTGATATTTTACAATAGAAAATAAAAAGTGTTTTGCATTGGTGGTGATTCTTTACTCTATCCATCTGTCACAGCCATTTGTCAATCAAACACCTTGAAGATTGAACACGTTCATGCTGCATGCTTTGGACTTTTTTTCACTTCACATATCAAAGACATTTTTATGAAAGATTATTTTTCTATTATTGGGACTATATTTCTTTATATATTTGTTTCACTGTGTATTTCACAAGTTATTTGCGCTTGCTTATTTTATAATTTGCCCACATGTCTTGTCACTAGACATATTTTTTATTCTTGTAGAGCGACTCCATTTTCTGTCTTGTATTAAATTATGTTGTATAACATTTTTGAGTTGCTGCTGTATTCTCCCCTTTTTTTAAGGTATGCGCAATTTTTTCCTTCTTACAAAAAAAAATAATATCAAACATACAAATATTCATAACAGAAACATACACAAAGCCCCCCCCCCCCCCCTTTTGCATCAGAGACAATCAGAGTTCTCCTACCACAGTTATCGAAAATTCGCAATCATTTTCGCATTCGCAATAGCGAAAAATCGCAATGTTTTTTTTTTTCAATTTGGCAACATAAAAGGATCGCCTCAGCTTAGCTACTCGGCCCAGGGTCTCTAATCATACCAGCAATGCTTTTAGACGTCGATAGGATGTGATCTGTTTTAAAAATCAAATTGAAAAAATGCGAATATTCGGAATTGCGAATATTCACCGCGAAATTCGAAATATAGCGCGATTTCTCGAATATGCTATATTCGAGTCGAATATTCGCAATGCGAATATTCGTGAGCAACACTACTCTCGGATGGTCCCTCTTGGCTCCTCTGATGAGTCTTCTATGGTTGGGGTCCTCTCGGATGGTCCCTCTTGGCTCCTCTGATGAGTCTTCTATGGTTGGGGTCCTCTCGGATGGTCCCTCTTGGCTCCTCTGATGAGTCTTCTATGGTCGGGGTCCCCTCGGATGGTCCCTCTTGGCTCCTCTGATGAGTCTTCTATGGTTGGGGTCCTCTCGGATGGTCCCTCTTGGCTCCTCTGTTGAGTCTTCTATGGTCGGGGTCCTCTGAGATCCACAATCAGGGGAAAGTTCTCCTCTGTGTCCCCGATGGAAGATGGAGGCTTCTTGTCCTGGCTGAGAGGTGTGAGGGACGTTCTGTGTCTGCACTACGGATCTGGGAAGACTCCAATCACATTGTGAGCCAGCCTCCTCACAGGGGGCCCCTCCCCTACAGATTCCCCAGGGCCATGCAGAAACACCCATTGCGGGGGATTGGGAATCACAAAAAGAACCCCTCCCCCATTCTCTGAGATGACACAATAGAATCTCATTCCAGATTGGTCATGTGAAGAAGGTTTGTTGGACGTTCTTCTGGTTAGTGGAGGGAAATGAACGTTGATTATTGAGCGCAGTGAGGAGAAGATTGGGAGGAGCAGGATGGGGAATGTTTCTCTCTCATATTGCACCCCCCGGGGGATCACCTCATACACTTCATCTTCTACATGTGCTGGACGCCATGACACTCATTTCTTGGGGGAAACTTTCTCCCGGAGATCTTGGAGGAGATGAAAGGAATGTTGTACGAGGCATGTGTGAGACGAGGCACATGACATCACACGCCCCGCCTTCTGCATGCACGGTGTAACACACATTTTCATACTGGCGGTGTGGGGGAGGGGACACTCTGCACAAGGGAAAGAGCTCATTTCATGCGTAACTGGGGAACAGTAAAAAGACAAGGATGAGCCATATTTTTACTAACCCCCAAACACTGAAAGACAGCAACCAATTGAATACACAGGATGTGGCTGAGATAAACCAGAGGCTCTGGATGGACAGTTGGATAAATGGATGATTTGTGTGGGGAGGTCGGTGATCTGTAGGGACTGTATGAAGGAAGTGACATGTGAGATCTGTGTGTGGGGGAGGGGTATCTGTTGCAATCTCTGTGCACAGGGAAATTAAACAAGTTGTGAGAACTTTTTGTTCTGGGGAGGGGAGTGTATGGGGGAGGGGTGTGTGTGGGGGTGGGACGGTTACATGTAATGAGAAGTACAGACACTCTCTCCTTTCTAATATTAGAGGACAGGATTGGACAATTCCAGTAGAGGGGGAGGGGGTGGTGATATTGGGGCTCGGTCACAGAACACAGCCCATGTTATTGTGTGTATAATGCGTGTTCTCTGGTGTGCAATGTGGGGGCGCTTTTGTGCGGTGTAATGAGGTGTTAGGCTCTCTTCTATAGAATTCTCTGTGTGTAGGGGCCTGCTCTTGTTGAATAGGTGCTGCTGTAAATTTAGAGGGGGCCTGAGTCGTTATTTGGCTCAGACAAATATGATTGAGGGTAATTTAGCCTCGGTTCCGGCCATGGCTGTGCTGGGAGTAACCACCATTGTTCGCCTGGGGGTGTTATTACCATCTCAGGCCAAGGGTGGCAGCAGCAGAGTCGGGGTGTATTGGGTGTCCCCCTCAGCGGGGAATCAGTGGGAGTGATTGCATGCTGGGGAGAGGTACTTAAGGGACAGACGGCATTGGCGGGGGCCCGTTGTTCACGCCTCATGGCCTGCCTGGCCTGGGGTGCATGTTCCTAAATCCTGACTCAGGGACCACGTTGGTCTGGGGTTGCGGCTTTGCCTGGTAGTCAGACTGGGTCTGCGCTTTCAAGGTGGTCCTGTGCTGCCAGTCCTGCGGGAGGAAGCCACTTGATGAAGGAAGCCAGGAGAAGACCTATCCTGGAGAGGACCATGCAACAGGCTGGTATATTAAAGGGGTTGTAAAGACAAAAATATTTTCCTCTTAAATTAAAGTCTGACAGTAGCTGATAAAGTAAAAAGTAATGTTTTGCATTATAACTAGTTTGATACCTGTTGAAATCGAGCTGTTTTATTCACCTCCGTCACTCCTGAATCATTATTGTCACTGACTTCCTGGTTTGCGGTGCGCATTCATTCTTGCTACATCACGGCCTAATGGGAACTACAGTTCCCATTAGGCTTAGCCTCCATGCCTGTGAGGGATAAGAGAGCATCTTCACGCAGGGCTGTAGTCATAGGGAGGGGGTGAGCACATTCTGCTTTCCACCATGCAAAACGGCTCAGATGCTGGTGGAAAGCAAGAAGAGGAGAGACAGGAAATGGCATTTTCAAACCTGGATTACTGTATTTTGGAGGTCCAAAGGAAAAACGAGGTAAGTGCTATTTAAATGCTCTAGCTTACAGCAATCAATTGATCTAATAAAAAACAAACCTTTAGTGTTCCTTTAAAAAGACAAAAGGGGGCAGCCCTGGGACTTTGAATGAGGTGAGAGAGGTTCAGCCAATGTTCACAACCAACAATGAGACAAAAAAAATTTATTATTTTCAAAGTGTTATGTAACGAAGTGGCAACAACATTGATTGTGAGTTCCCCGGGATAATAGCCAATGTACACAGCACAAATGAAAGTAAATATAGAAAGATTTATTACAATTGTTGTACATCAATGAGCAAGGGCCAGTGGATGCAGGGCTGGCCTTTGGGGTGTGCGAGCCGTGCGGCTGCACAGGGCGCCATGGACAACAGTGGGTGCCCTGCGGCACACACAGCTCACATAATGTGAGTCACATCAGGGCCGATCCTAGATGGGGTGCAGTTCACCCAGGCGCCACAGAGGTGTCCTATGCTGCCTCAGCCTGCCCTATGCCACATCAGTCTGCCCTATATCACCCCAACCTGCCCTATGCCACCCCAACCTGCCCTATGCCACCGCAACCTGCCCTATGCCACCACAACCTGCCCTATACCACCCCAGCCTGCCCTATACCGCCGCAACCTGCCCTTTACCACCCCAGCCTGCCCTATACCACCGAAATCTGCTCTATACCACCCCAGCCTGCCCTATACCACCCCAACCTGCCCTATGCCACCACAACCTTCCCTATGCCACTGCAACCTGCCCTATGCCACCGCAACCTGCTCTATACCACCCCAACCTGCCCTATGCTACCGCAACCTGCCCTATGCCATCACACCCTGCTCTATACCACTCCATCCTGCCCTATGCCACCCCAGCCTGCCCTATATTACCCCAACCTGCCTTATATTACCCCAGCCGTCCCAATACCACCCTATACTTTAATTTACAGGGGCCATTTGGGGGGGGGTGCCACAGGATTATCTCGCACAGGGCACCTGAACACCTAGGGCCGGCCCTGAGTGGATGCACATATACAATAAACAAATAAAATGTACATACATATAAACAGAAGTATGTAGACATAATACAGACATCAATAATATCCAGCATGTACAGGCATAAAACAAGCATCCATAAAGCCCTACTAGTTTCGCGAGACCCTGCTCGCTTCTTCAGGGGCGGATGCATGAATGTTGTATCCATGGGCTGAAATGAATTGCCAAACGCTGGATATCAGGATAGCGGCCGTGTAGTGCATCCAGCTCGGGAGCTGAGGAGATGGAGCAAACAAAAGCCACAACAGGGGAACATCCGGAGGATCAGGCGGTGGACGTCTTACTGACTCCTATGCGTCACCGCCCGTACATGACGCTGGGGGTGGAGCCTTCGGGCACTTGTGGGCATATCTTGGACGTTCAGCATGGCTGGAACTTCGTTTCACATCTTGATGGTTGGATAGAGCAGTCACATCTTTAACCTCTTGACCACTGGGCACTTAAACCCCCTTCCTGACCAGACCAATTTTCAGCTTTCGGTGCTCTCACAATTTGAATGACAATTACTCCGTCATACAACATTGTACCCATTTGAAATGTTTGTCATTTTTTTCACACAAATAGAGCTTTCTTTTGGTGGTATTAGATCACCTCTGGGTTTTTTATTTTTTGCGCTATAAAAGAAAAACGACCGAAAATTCTGTAAAAAAACAAAAAACAAACTTGTTTCTGTCATATTCGCAGGTTATTTCTCACACACAGCATATGCATACCACGAATGACACCCCAAAACACATTCTGCTATTCCTCCCGAGTATGGCGATACCCCATGTGTGCAACTTTTACATGGTGTGGCCACATACAGAGGCCCAACATGCAGGGAGCGCCATCAGGCGTTCTGGAGCACCCAGGCCAATTCTGACATTTCTCTCCTACATGGAAAAATCACAATTTGAAATAAATAAGTTTGAATGATGAGCGCAAAAATAAGTGAATGGTGAATATCCACAAAATAATGAAATATGAATGGGATCCCCAATACAGGGGAAAAACAATAAGTGAATGAATTATGATCTAAATAGACCAATCACTCAGAACACTGTGACTGTGATAATAAACAATGAAGCAAAAAGTCCTGTGTTATAAAGAAATTAAAATGACCTGTGTTATAAAAAATTAAAATATATCTATATAAAGTCAATATAAATATAAATAAAAGTCCCAAGGTGATCAACAAAAATCTTGTGCATCCAAAACATAAAATGTTTACACGATCCCACCGGCAGCTGAGCTCACGGAGCGCTTACCTTCCTGGTGTACATAAACAGCATGTGGGTGCTCAGATAGAGACTTCAAAAACCTTCCTTCTGCTGGGACGAGCTGGTCCAATCCTCGATCCTGTTGCCTGGAGAGCGTCACCCTCACCCCAGGAAAGAGGAAAGGAGCTCCAAATGATGAAATATTTCACAGCAATCGATTTATTAAAGTCCAAATAGTAAAAATGCTCAACATGAGCTAGAATTAAAACGTTGAATACAGCAAGTGTCTTAATGTGCGGACGGAACGTCACTTCCGGTCACGTCTATTCAGGGCCTTACGCGTTGCGTCACGACACGTGACTTCATCAGAGGCTCTGATGAAGTCACGTGTCGTGACGCAACGCGTAAGGCCCTGAATAGACGTGACCGGAAGTGACGTGACGTTCCGTCCTCACATTAAGACACTTGCTGTATTCAACGTTTTAATTCTAGCTCATGTTGAGCATTTTTACTATTTGGACTTTAATAAATCGATTGCTGTGAAATATTTCACCATTTGGAGCTCCTTTCCTCTTTCCTTCCTTGTTACTCGATCGATGGTCTGTATATGATCTGAGCACGGAGCCTCCATTTTGGCGTAGCCCCGGACCACACACAGTGAGGGTGACGCTCTCCAGGCAACAGGATCGAGGATTGGACCAGCTCGTCCCAGCAGAAGGAAGGTTTTTGAAGTCTCTATCTGAGCACCCACATGCTGTTTATGTACACCAGGAAGGTAAGCGCTCCGTGAGCTCAGCTGCCGGTGGGATTGTGTAAACATTTTATGTTTTGGATGCACAAGATTTTTGTTGATCACCTTGGGACTTTTATTTATATCTATATTGACTTTATATAGATATATTTTAATTTTTTATAACACAGGTCATTTTAATTTCTTTATAACACAGGACTTTTTGCTTCATTGTTTATTATCACAGTCACAGTGTTCTGAGTGATTGGTCTATTTAGATCATAATTCATTCACTTATTGTTTTTCCCCTGTATTGGGGATCCCATTCATATTTCATTATTTTGTGGATATTCACCATTCACTTATTTTTGCGCTCATCATTCAAACTTATTTATTTCACATTTTTTGTCGTTAGTACACTATAGATTTGAGCTGCATTTATTCATCCACTCACGTGATTGTTTATATTATTTATTCCTCACTTTGAGAGTATTGGCTAGCGCTTTAGTTTCCCCTTTTCACACGTTTAAAATCACAATTTATTTGCTAGAAAACTACATAGAACCCCAAAACATTATATATGCGGAGTATTGGGGTATTGCGGAGTATTGGGGCATTGCAGAGTATTGGGGTATTGGGGGTATTGCAGAGTATTGGGGTATTGCAGAGTATTTGGGTATTGCAGAGTATTGGGGTATTGGGGGTATTGCAGAGTATTGGGGTATTGCGGAGTATTGGGGGTATTGCAGAGTATTGGGGTATTGGGGGTATTGCAGAGTATTGGGGTATTGCGGAGTATTGGGGGTATTGCAGAGTATTTGGGTATTGCAGAGTATCGCACAGGGTATTGGGGTATTGCAGAGTATTGCGCAGGATATTGCAGAGTATCGGGGTATTGCAGAGTATCGAGGTATTGCAGAGTATGGGGTATTGCAGAGTATGGGGTATTGCAGAGTATGGGGTATTGCAGAGTATCGGGGTATGGCAGAGTATCGGGGTATGGCAGAGTATCGGGGTATGGCAGAGTATCGGGGTATGGCAGAGTATCAGGGTATGGCAGAGTAACGGGGTATGGCAGAGTAACGGGGTATGGCAGAGTATGGGGTATGGCAGAGTATGGGGTATGGCAGAGTATGGGGTATGGCAGAGTATGGGGTATGGCAGAGCATGGGGTATGGCAGAGTATGGGGTATGGCAGAGTATGGGGTATGGCAGAGTATGCAGAGTATGGCATAGTATGGGGTATGGCAGAGTATGCAGAGTATGGCAGAGTATGGGGTATTGCAGAGTATGGGGTATGGCAGAGTATGCAGAGTATGGCAGAGTATGGGGTATGGCAGAGTATGCAGAGTATGGCAGAGTATGGGGTATGGCAGAGTATTGCGCAGGGATAGCTGAGCTGGGAGGGATGGCTGGATCTGTGACTGCAGTTGTCACAGATCCAGCCACAGCACTGCTGACACCCCGCGCTCCCCCCCTCCTCTCCTCTCCTCTCGCACTGTACCGAACGGTACAGAGAGGAGAGGGAGGAACCGGCGTCATCAAATGACGCCGGTTTGTTTACAAGTGATAAACAGCCGCGATTCGCGGCAATTTACTGTGATCCGTGATGCGCCGGGTCTTCTAGACCCGGCGAGCACGGACACTTCCGCGAGCGCGCCCCAGGGGACGCGCAAACGCGGAAGTGCACGAGGACGTCCCAGGGACGTCCTGTCACAGTAACTCGACCGCGCTGTAGCAGTATTTTTGCTATAGCGCGGTCGGCAAGTGGTTAAGAACAAACTGAGACATGATCACAAGAGGCTTAGTGGAGACTGCAGTCAGAAATATCTCCATCCATGAATGGGGATACATTTGGAGGGTTCTGGGTAAATTTGGATTCGGCCCGACATTCATTAGGCTGATAAGAATGCTTTATGACAATCCAAGTGCTAAACTAAAAATTAATAACGAATTTTCGAAAAAGATCACTCTTGAGAGGGGGACGAGACAGGGGTGCCCCTTGTCGCCCCTGCTCTTCGCCCTAGCGATGGAACCGTTGGCAATAGCCATAAGGTCAAGTACTGAGATAACCGGATTTCAGAGGAAGATGGGAGATGAAAGAATCGCGCTATATGCCGATGACATTCTCCTCTTCCTGGGGGATACGGAACAATCATTGGTAAAGGCAATGAGTCTGGTAGAAGAATTTGGGAGCTTTACGGGTTTAGAAATAAACTGGGGGAAATCCGAGCTACTCCCGATAGATCCACTTGGAGAAACGGCGATATTGGAAATGCCACAGTTAACGGTGGTAGATACAATGAGATATCTGGGGGTATTGGTGACGAAAGATCCTAATCAATACATTCATAAAAACCTAACCCCGCTATTGGCTAAATTTAAACAAAAAATCCATATTTGGAAACGGCTCCCGTTGTCAGTCGCCGGCAGATGCAGTTTAATAAAAATGATTTGGCAACCACAACTGCTATATATACTGCACAATTCTCCAATGTGGATCTGCAAAAAGTGGTTTAATAAAATCGAAACTCTCTTCAGAGAGCTTATATGGAAAGGGGGGCAAGCGAGGATCCGTCTCCGTACATTACAGCTCCCGGTGGGGGAAGGAGGACTTGCAGTCCCCCAACCCGAGATTTACTACCTATCGGCACAATTGCAACAAATGGGAGGATGCAATGTTCTGGGAGGAGGTACCCCTAATGGGAAGATACTGCTAAATGGGGTTCCTCATGATACCATCATTGAAGCGCTAGAGGCAGATTCCTTTAGTCACAGGAACCCAACAGTAAAAATGATAACTAAAATATGGAAAACAGTTAAAAAGCTGATGGGATACACCGGGTTTACTGAATACTCTCCATTGTGGAATAATATTAAATTGAAGGAAATCCTCCAGATAGGAAAAGTTAGGACATGGGAAACAAAGGGTATTAAAAGGTTGAGGCAACTGTATAAAGAGGATAGGTATAGGAAGTTCCTGGACCTGAGAGAGGAATTTGATATACCGCAACACTCATTTTTTACCTACATGCAGGTGGGGCACGCCCTTGGGGCCCAATTTGGGTCACAAACCCCAGAATGGAGTGAAACGCCGCTCTTCCAGGTTTTGGTTAAGGCAGGATCAACTAAGGGACTCATTTCGGAGATATACGGACAGATAAGTAAAAAGGTTAATATAGGTACTAGTCTTCCAAAAATAAGAGAGAAATGGGAGGAGGATATAGGGGAAATAACACAGGATCAGTGGAAGAGGGTCTTGGAGATGGGACCGAAGGTCTCGGTCTCACCTCCACAGAGGGTCTCCCATCTGATGCTGATAAATCGAGCCTATTACACGCCTAAACGTCTGTTTAAATACGGAAGAAGAATAGACGATAAATGCCCTAGATGCCAAGGGACCGGAGACCTAATACACATGATGTGGCGCTGCCCAAAGCTGTTCCGATACTGGGAGGGAGTGATAAACTATCTAAGCGATACATTCGGAACACCTTTGGAGGCGGAGGCCACACTGTGTGTATTGGGATATAGGAAGGAACGGGAGGAGAAGAAGACTACAACAGTTGTAATATTGAGATGCCTGTTCCAAGCCAGGAAATTAATAGCTACAAGATGGCAGGCGACAACACCTCCGGCAATAAGAGATTGGATCAGGATAGTAAATGAGACGATTTGTAAAGAAAGAGCAGTCTATATAAAAAGAGGCAATCTTAAGGATTTTGAGGAGATGTGGAAACCATGGTTGGAAAGAAGGGATGTTCCTCTCTAGAGGGTAAGAACCATAGAAGGGCGGAGAATAATTTAAAAAAATATCGCAAGACAAAAGTATATGTGAGATAACCCAGAAAAACTAAGGGTAACCTTGAAACCTCACCGGGGAGGGGAGATAAGGGACCAAGGGAGTAGAGCTACAGGCCTAATGGCGAAAAAAACTTGTTTCTACCTTGGATCTCTTCCATGTATATATGTGTGTATGACTGTGTGTCCCTAGCATGTCATGATCCTTACGGGGAACAAATGACCGCACCAGCCAAGCAGATACTGGCTGGAAAAAGCGCCCAGAGGCGATTCAGTTCGCATGCGTTGCGCTATACAAGTCATTCATTCATTCATTCATTCATTCCCTCTTTCTGTGTGTTTTCCCTTTATATCAGAAAGTTAGTTAAGATGACTCCACTCTTCATACTCTCTGTATTCTGTAATAAGATGATGATACATATGCAGAATAATTTTTGTTCCTGATTTTATTGAATGAAATGCTAAATAACTGAATGTGAAAAAGAAAAAAGATAAATAAAGAATGAATATTAAAAAAAAAAAGAAATATCTCCATCCAGACCATGCTGATCCTCCGGATGTTCCCCTGTTGTGGCTTTTGTTTGCTCCGTCTCCTCAGCTCCCGAGCTGGATGCACTACACGGCCGCTATCCTGATATCCAGCGTTTGGCAATTCATTTCAGCCCATGGATACAACATTCATGCATCCGCCCCTGAAGAAGCGAGCAGGGTCTTGCGAAACTAGTAGGGCTTTATCGATGGTTGTTTTATGCCTGTACATGCTGGATATTATTGATGTCTGTATTATGTCTACATACTTCTGTTTATATGGATGTACATTTTATGTGTTTATTGTCTATGTGCATCCACTGGCCCTGCAACTTTCAAGTTTTACTGTTGCTCATTGATGTACAACAATTGTAATAAATCTTTCTATATTTACTTTCACTTGTGCTGTGTACATCGGCTATTATGCCGGGGAACTCACAATCATTGTTGTTGCCACTTCGTTACAGAACACTTTGAAAATAATAAATAGATTTTGTCTCATTGTTGGTTGTGAACATTGGCTGAACCTCTCTCACCTCATTCAAAGTCCCAGGGCTGCCCCCCTTTTGTCTTTTTGTGTAATAATAGGGATGGAGGTGTTAGCGGGGTCACACCAGACCTTTATTTTCTTTTTCAGGCTGGTATCTTGGGAGAAGGCCTGGAGACTTCATCGAAGGATGCACCATACACCGAGAGGCTCGATGGTGGTCGCCTATCAGATCCGAGTTCTACAGAAGAGAATCTGGAGAGATCCGGGTGCTGAATCCTGTGTCAGGGGATTCTGGACCAAAAGTGTCTCCTCATAAAGGAAGGTCTGTGGCAGAGACTGGACTTTATTCCGTGCGCCATCCCGGCTGCTAGGCCAGTGAGAGGGACCTATCCGGGGGAGCAATACCCACTCTGGCTGGAATGGTGATGAGAACTTTTGGCTGGAAGCAAGAACCTACCTACCTACTTACCCTTCCACCCCTCCAATTTATTTTCTACCAAGTTCTACAAATAGATCCCAGGAAGAGAAGTGTATCGTGTGGACATTGGAATTCTTCAGACTCTCTTTACCGCTCTGGACAGCGAGAAGATAGAGGTAACGTGCCACCCGAAATACTCAGCAGCTCCTTCGGGGGTAGTGCTACACGTGTAATATTATACAAGGCATGGGAACGATCGGCACAAACAATACAACCTCACATTGTTTTCTTTGATGGTGACGGAAGTCATAGAACATCGGGAACATTGCCCTGTTCAGCTGCCCATACAATCGTACAATCTCCTTCTCTTATGGTTAGTGGAGGGAAATGGAAGTGTATGAGGTGATCCCCCGGGGGGTGCAATATGAGAGTCCTGAGAGATGTGAGAGCTCCGGATCTCTCTGAAGACACCAGTGTGATGAGGGGAGGAAGGAAGAAGACACAAGAAAGGGAAAGCTCCTCCTACACAAGAGATTATTGGAGGAGAAATCTTCTCACTACATTCCATGGATTGATGAATGGCGCTCAGAAGGAGATCAACATTTCATTTCCTTTTATCATCACATTTTGGAATGAATGGAGTTTACTGAATGAAAATCACATTCACTGCTAGAAATTCATTCCTTGGAGAGAAATTCCCCATCCTGCTCCTCCCAATCTTCTCCTCACTGCGCTCAATAATCAACGTTCATTTCCCTCCACTAACCAGAAGAACGTCCAACAAACCTTCTTCACATGACCAACCTGGAATGAGATTCTATTGTGTCATCCCAGAGAATGGGGGAGGGGTCCTCTTTGTGATCCCCTCCCTGTCCTGTGTTTGTAGTCAGCGTTGCCTCAGGGGCATCTGTGGGAGAATGGAAGGAGGGGTCCTCTTTGTTAATCCCCCTCCCCCACACTGTGTTTGTAGTCAGCATGGCCCTGAGGCATCTGTGGGGGAGGGGCCCCTTGTGAGGAAGCTGGCTCACAATGTGATTGGAGTCTTCCCAGATCCGTAGTGCAGACACAGAACGTCCCTCACACCTCTCAGCCAGGACAAGAAGCCTCCATCTTCCATCGGGGACACGGAGGAGAACTTTCCCCTGATTGTGGACACTTGTGAGCCGGAGGAAGAGAAGCCGAGAGGGACCATCCGAGAGAACCCCAACCATAGAAGACTTATCAGAGGAGCTCCACATCAATCTTCAGACCAGGACACCACCAGCCAGGTATTCATCTCCTAATTCACCCCACTGCAACCCATCCACCCACTGACCTCCTGTCCCCTCCTCTGTTTCCCCACTGCCCCTCTGTCTCTCCACTGCCACCTTGTCCACCCCTATGGCCCCCTATACACCCCTGTGTCCCTCACTTCAACTCTGTCCACCTCTGTGTCCCCCCACTGCCCCCCTGTAAGTCTTGTGTCTACCGCCACTGCCCCCTCCCCCTATGTACCCCCACTGCCCCCTGTCCACTCCTTTGCCCCTATACACCCCTCTGTCATACCTCTGTCCCCCTGCCCACACCTCTGACCCCCTACTGCCCCCTGTCCTCCCATGTGTTTCCCTACTGCCCTCTGTCCACCCCACTGCCCCCCTGTCCAGCCCTTTGTCCCCACACTGTCCTCTGTCCACCCCACTGCCCCCTGTCCAGCCCTTTGTCCCCACACTGCCCCTCTCCCCTTACTTCTCACCTGTTCATCCCCTCTGTCCCACTACTGTCTTCCTGTTCAGCCCTCTGTCTCTACACACCCCTCTGTCTTACCCCTGCCCCTTGTCTATCCTCTCTGTCCCAATACTGTCCCCCTATTCATCTCCTCTGCCCCCGTCCAACCCTGTGTCCCCCCACATTCCCTCTGTACACCCTTGTGTCCCCCCATTGCCCCCTGTTCAGCCCTGTGTTTCACCCCTCTGCCTCCTCTCCCCTCTGTTCCCCTACTGCTCCCCTGTGCACCCTCTGTCCCCCCACTGCCCCCTATCCACCACTCTATCCCCCTGCCCACATCTCTGTCCCCCTACTGCCCCATGTTCTCCCATGTGTTCCCCTCACTACCCTCTGTCAAACCCTGTCCTCCACACTGCCCCCTGTCCAGCCCTCTGTCCCTACACTTCCCCCTCTGTCCAGCCCTTTGTCCACACACTGCCCCCCTGTCCAGCCCTTTGTCCCCACACTGCCCTCCTTCCCACCCCTTTGTCTCCACTTTCTTCAATGTCTATATCCCTGTCCCCCCAATGCCCCCTTTCCGTCCTCCTGCTCCCCTGTCCCACCACTGAGCACCTATGTTCTTTTTGTAGATTTTCTACATTTCCCCTCAGTGATCACTTTTTATTTTATCAAATAATAACCCCTCCCCCCACTGATCACAGAAAACTGGCATTTTTTCCTCCCACTTACCTCTCACTGCCCACCTGTCCCCTCCACTTCCCTGTCTACTTCCCTGCCCCCCCCCCAAACTGCCTCTCTGTTCACCCCAATCCCCCCTCTCCCCTCACTGCCCCCTGTCATGTGTCTGGTGTGGGGTGTACATGGGGAGCAGGAAGAGGGAGTAACACAAGGATTATAGCTTGTAGAGGTGCCTGAGGAACCCCAGAAGTGTGTGATGATTACTAGACTGACCCCCAACCCTTATGCCCCGTACACACAAGCGGAATTTCCGATGAAAAGCTCACATCAGACTTTTGCTGGCGGAAATTCCGCTTGTGTGTACGGGGCATTAGAGTTCAGATTGTATGTAAGATTTGTATCTGCCTATGTGTGGTCAGCCAGCTAGATATGGGCGGAGTCTCCCTCTAGTGGTGGTCAGAGGTATTGCAGGCTGTGCCAAGTCTATCACAGCTGGTATTACTGGCTACCAATAACCTCCCTCTCCTTCCCTCCTCCACCAAACAAGGTCCTCTCCTGGTTTTCTAGTTCCCTCCTTGTCATGTGTGTGGCAGTGGTGGGATAATAGAGTGTGTGCGCTGTTATACAGCTGTTACCCCTGTCTGGGGTGGGAACTTGGGGTCCTCCTGACAATCTGCCAGCGTGCTGGGTGATTTCTGTGGATATACAACAGAAGGTGATACCCCGTGTGTTGTCTGACCCCCCACATCCCTGCACCCCGATACCATAGTCTGTAACAGACTCCTCCCACTGACCACTATGGCTGAACATTGTTTTCATCCTGCTGACCACAGACCCAAATCATTTGTCCCCCCTGACCAGTAGTATAAGGGGCACTATGACTATAATATTGTGCTGACCCCTCTCCTCTATATATTGTGTTGTACATTACAATAGTGCTGACCCCTCTACTCTATATATTGTGTTGTACATTACAATAGTGCTGACCTCTCTACTCTATATATTGTGTTGTACATTACAATAGTGCTGACCCCTCTACTCTATATATTGTGTTGTACATTACAATAGTGCTGACCCTTCTACTCTATATATTGTGTTGTACATTACAATAGTGCTGACCGCTCTACTCTATATATTGTGTTGTACATTACAATAGTGCTGACCGCTCTACTCTATATATTGTGTTGTACATTACAATAGTGCTGACCCCTCTACTCTATATATTGTGTTGTACATTACAATAGTGCTGACCGCTCTACTCTATATATTGTGTTGTACATGACCAGCTACAGTAGTCGGGAATGACAGCGGTGACCCCGGAGGTGACACAATTCTTGTCATTCATGACAGAGGATATCGGGGGATGGGATGTTCTCCAGGCTCCTCCTACCTGACATTCACCATCTTGGACCTCCCAGACAAAACACGGCAGGAAATAGCAGGGGGGAGGGGTGACACATTGTCTGTATTGCGATTGGCCGGTTCTCCAGCTGCCCCGATCACTTCTACATGACGGCCAATCACTGGCTGGGAATAATACAAAGCTCTTTTCTCTATTAACCTTTTGAATACCAGAAGGATAAAGAATGTACATTGGTAGACAAGGGGTCAGTGAATGGGCGGAGCTCTGCTGACTTCCATCATCCAATCACGTGTAAGTAAAACTCCATGTGTTTTATTTCTTTGCACGTGATTGGATATTCATTACAAAGTGACATTTCACCACATTCACTGATCTCTGGGGGAAATTTCTTTGAACATCCTATTTAGTAAATCCCCCCTCTGTCTGTACACTGAACTGTCCGGATTGCAGGTCTGGGGCCTCTAATGATCCAGCACAGCTGACATACATGACCTTCCTAATACCCCTCCCCCTCCTCTCCACCATACTTACTACAGACCGGCAGACTAGATCCTCCTTATGCACCCTGACACAGGATGGGGGATGGGGGGACATGTTCTCATGTAAGGTGACTGGATGAGATTTGGGGTCACACTTGTCTTTGCTGGTATATGGAAGATCTCTTGTTGGTGGTAATGGAGGTGAACCCGGCAATGAAGCAGATCTACAGTACACCTCCCATCACTGTTCCCTCCATGGTCCCGAGGTCAGATCTCCAGATCGCTCTTCTCTGTCCCCCCTTACAGAGCGCCCCCTTCTGGGACATTTTATATTGTAGCTTTGTGGTCATTAGACCTCACCAGGCAATCTGTCCAAGAGCGGTCTTTATTGTCCCAGCACCTCACTGTGTCCTTTCACCCCTCCCCCTCACTAATCTATAAACACTGTGCATCCCAAACACTGCACCCCTCACATTGCTGACTTAAAGGATAAGTTCCCCTCCTAAATTCCAGCCCCCCCCCATGTACCAATATACCATTAATGTACTTATTTCTGTTTATCTTACACCCCCCACCTCAGTGTCCAGCTGGCTGTATAATCACTTCCGGACCTCCGCACTCCGATATACATCGGCTGTTTGAAGTGCGGTTGTAATGCCGCGTACACACCATCACTTTATGTGATGAAAAAAAATGACGTTTTTAAAAACGTCACTTTAATTGACCGTGTGTGGGGGAAAACGTCGTTTTATGTCTTCTAAAAAACGACCAAAAAAAATTGAAGCATGCTTCAATTTTATGTGTCGTTTTTCAAAACGTCAATTTTTACTTCACAGAAATTGACCGTGTGTAGCAAAAACGTCGTTTAAAACGATGTTTTTTCATCCGCGCATGCCCAGAAGCTACTTATGAAGCGAGCTTCAATGGAAAAACGTGTTTAACGTAACCTCGCTTTGCTAGAGCATTGTGAGAAAACGATGGTGTGTAGGTTACTTCACAGAATATGTCGTTTTTTTTCATCACATAAAGTGATGGTGTGTATGCGGCATAAGACCGCTGTGCAAATACGGTGTGACATAAAGTGTTGCAATGACCGCCATTATATTCTCTAGGGTGTTCGATTTTTTTATGATTTTTTTTTATACTGTTTGGGGGTTCTAATTGATTTTTCTAATTGATTTTCTAATAAAAAACTGTTTTTAACATGCGAACACCAATAGCCAGATTCAGTAAGACTTATGACGGCGTATCAGTAGATAGATAGATCAGTAGATAGATCAGTAGATACGCCGTTGTAAGTCCTAATCTGCGTCGTCGTATCTTTAAGCGTATGCTCAAACTGAGATACGCTTAAATGTTGCTAAGATATGACTGGCGTAATTCTCTTATGCCGTCATATCTTAGCTGCATATTTACGCTGGCCGCTAGGGGCGTGTATGTGGATTTACGCCTAGAATATGCAAATGAGCAAGATACGCCTATTCACAAACATACTTGCGCCTGATAGGCTGTTTACGTAAGGCATTTTTCCGGTGTAAAGATAAACCACCAAAAAGATGGCGCAGCCCATGCAAGGTATAGACGACGGAACAGCCGTCGTATTTTATGTCGTTTGCATAAGCGTACGTGAATGGGGCTAGGCGTAGGTTACGTTCACGTCGAAAGCAAGGAGTATTTGCGATGTGATTCTGAGCATGCGCGCATGCGCCGTACTAACGGCCCTCATTTACATGGGGTCACGATTCATTACCATATAACATGCCCCCTACCTGCCTATTTTGAATTAGGCGGGGTTACGCCGGGCCCTTTGCGCTACGCCGATGTAACTTAGGAGGCAAGTGCTTTGTGAATACAGTACTTGCCTCACTATGTTACGTTGGCATAGTGCAAATGGGATGCGCTATGCAGGCATAAAGATACGCTGTCGTACGTGAATCTAGCTACAAATCTCAGAAAGAGGCTCGGTCCTTAAGTGGATAATAATCACTTCTCCTTTACTTCCTGGACACACCCTGCACCATCTACCCTAACCCTCCATCCACCTCATCAGGTGCATGTTTTTCCTCTGCAATCAGTGATCCCCGTTCTCACTAAATACACAGCTATAGATTGTTAATTTGGCAGAGTGTGCAGGAGCTGAGCGATCAGATAACGACCGATGGATAGACCTGTAATATTGCAATTTGGAGAAGTGTGTCCTGGGTTCTGTAATGATCACCATACACTATACAACGTGGTACACCTAAAGGACATTGTACAATCAGATTGCATAGTATATGGCCAGCTTTATATAAGTAAATAGGATGGAGGTGATGGAGTCACTCAGCTGTCAAGCCGCATTCATAACTCTGCGTATTGGGAACTCGCATTCCCCCCATGAGGTTTTTTAGCATTCTGAAGCATTTTCACTCGTCACGCATAGGGTAGACCATTCATTGGACTGGGCTGCCCTATGTGCAACAATCACCCCAAAAAAGCTCCAGAACTTTTTTTTTTAGAGTGGAGTGTGTATATATATATATATATAGAATATCTGCTGTTCCCTTTGTGGAGAGAAATTTGAAAACTTACCAAACATCTACCCAGAATACACCTGAGAGATGACTCTTCAGCTTTTCCTCTACACATGACCCTCCTTTCTAAAGCTTTATATAAAATATCACTACTCATTCACCTTATAAACGTGGTGAGATCTTCTATCCCACTGAAATGTCTCTGTGGATTTCCAGGGTTACTGAGATCAAAGGAAAGGAAGATCTCACCACATCTCTGAAGGGCGAGGAAGATCATTAGGAATAATTAATCGCTTTGAAAATGCAGAGAATTGATTTTCAAGATTCGCCTACTATTGATTTCAATGAGGTTTGCATTTAAATCTGCAATTTTGGATTTTTAGACGTCTTGCCTAAAGTCCCCACAAATCTGAACCCAAGAACATTCCTCCGTCACTATGCAGCACATTTCTCTGAATGAGATTCTCCCGCTGGAAATTGTAATAAAATGTACATTTTATCAGCCAATGGGAATAAGATATTGACCTCAGTAAAATAATATTGTATATATTGTTTCTATATATTAGATACATTTAATAATGAATGTTATAAAAGAAAACAACTTTATTCAGCTCTTTTTATAGAATTCTGACTTTTATTTATTTTTTCTGTACAGGTGGATTGAGGAACCAAGTTTTCTATCATGTTGGAATTCATCAATACAACAAAGTCACATGGGAAGTGAAGCCATATGGGTGTCTGAAGTGACTGAAAGTCTTTATCACAATTGACTGGAGGATTCACACAGGACACAAGTCATATCCGTGATCTAAATGTTGTTCTGAATCCTCTTCAACATCGATCCCGGACAACAGGAGAGAAGTCATTTCAGTGTTCTGGAAGTGACAATGACTTTACAGTAAAGTCCAACCCATGTATACATAAGAGGAGTCATTTCAGAAGATATTTCTTGTTTGGAATGTGATAAAGATTTACAATGGAGGCAAAACGTATCACACACCAGAAGGGTTATAATGGAGTGAAGTCATATCAGTGTTCTGAATGTGACAAAGCATTTACATTTAAGTCTCATCTTATCATACACCAGAGGGTTCACACCGAAGAGAAGCCATATCAGTGTTCTGAGTGTGGCAAAACTTATAAACATAAGTCAATGCTTATGAGACACCAGAGGGTTCATACTGGAGAGAAACCATATCAGTGTTCTGAATGTGGCAAAGCTTTTACACAGAAGTCATACCTTATGACACACCAGAGGATTCACACTGAAGAGAAACCATATCAGTGTTCTGAATGTGGCAAAGCTTTTACACAGAAGTCGCATCTTATCATACACCAGAGGATTCACACTGAAGATAAACCATATCAGTGTTCTGAATGTGACAAAGCTTTTATACAGAAGTCATACCTTATGAGACACCAGAGGATTCACACTGAAGAGAAACCATATCAGTGTTCTGAATGTGGCAAAGCTTTTACACAGAAGTCAACCCTTATGAGACACCAAAGGATTCACACTGAAGAGAAACCATATCAGTGTTCTGAATGTGGAAAAGCTTTTACATGTAAGTCACACCTTATGACACACCAGAGGATTCACACTGAAGAGAAACCATATCAGTGTTCTGAATGTGGCAAAGCTTTTAGACAGACATCACTCCTTAAGACACACCAGAGGATTCACACTGAAGAGAAACCATATCAATGTTCTGAATGTGGCAAAGCTTTTACACATAAGGACTGGATGAACGTGTGGAGGGGTAGTGGCGCTGCCCTACCTGCAACTGGGCACAGCAATAATTGTGAACAGTAACCCAAATGGGTGTGAGGTGATGTGTAGTGGTCAGTACAGTAAGTAAACCAGACCTGTATACCGACAAAATATTAGGTGAAAATACAATATTAAAAAATTATAACATAAAATGCCCCACCACATATAAATATGTGTTATGGGGTGGGGATATATGCAAATATCACTGGTAGGCTATAAACTAGCCTGTGAAGATTCCAATGTGCTATAAGTAAAACAATAATGCAAATACATATACATGTGACAAAAGAAAAGCATGTAGCCAAAATATAAAATTGTGGTACTTATAAAAAATATATAAAAAATGTATATATAGTAATAGTCCAATAATGTGCTTATATAGAAAAAATATAGAAAAAATATAATCCAGCAATATGGATGCGGTGAAAGTACTTTTTACAGCAATAATATGAAAAAAGCCATCCAGGGGGTGATAAAGTCCGTGCTGTGATAGGTGCACCTGTGAAGGTGAGTGCTCAGGTATGCAGTAGTGGAACTTGCACGCAGTGTTCACGGTGCTCCCCCTTGTGGGTCCCCACTTACCAGAGGCACTAACCCCTGCAGGGGTAAAGTGCAAAGTAGTCAGCCTCGGACGGCTCAGTGGTCTCCCGTAGTTCCTCAGTTGTACTTGGGACCTCCTAGATGTAGTAGTGGTGTGTTATCCGAATCCAAGGTGGGTAGTTGTTTTTTTAAAAACCAGCAGCCCTCCGGAGAGAAAAACACACTGACATAGCGTGGTATGTTTGGAATAGGTGCTTGGTTTATTTAGCACTCACAAAAGCATGCAGGGTATATCAGAAAAATATATAATAAAAAATAGTAAAAAATATGAACATAAAAATAGGTTTAGAGCGGGGGTGGTTGCTCAAAGAGATAAAAGTTTGTTAAAAACAAAAAGATATCTGTGGAGCAGCTAACAGCCTGTTAGCATGGCTCCGTCGCTGCACTGGGTATGTCAGGAAGTATCGGCTATCGCCTGGGAGCGGCGTGCGTTCCACTGATACTCCAGCTAGAACCGGGAGTGCGTGCGTGTCTGCGTGTATCCGCTTTACACGTGTTTCGTCGTAATACGTCTTCAGAAGCGGGTGCACGCATCCAGCAGAGGGTGGCCTAAATAATAGGTTTCAATATGCAAACCCCCACCCACTAACAGCGGTAGCCAATCGTATTTTTCATGCGGAATTCCCATCGAATTCGATCGTAGTGGAGGTGTAACCTTGGGTTTGTCCTATTTGCATATTTACGCCCTATTATCCTGACTGTGGCCGTATTGTATCATAGCCATATTATCCACAGTGTTTATGCGGGTCTGCCATCACCACAGTCAGTAAAACTCGATACATATAGAGACAGGCAACCTAATCTGCTACTTGCGCCATTAACTAGCGGTTCTTTACAGAAATCAAAAAACAGATATATAAAACATAATAAAATGAAAGTAAGGTGGTTGAATATTAGGTATCAATCTTATATATATTAGAGACACAGGCGTGAGGTCAATTAACATAAGCCCTGTTTTAAAGGGGTACAGCCAAACTGATCATGGGTAGCTCAGGCCATGGGAGAAAATCTATATATACAATGTGCTATATTGCCAGCACAGATAATTGGGTATGTTTATTAGGGCCATGGTAGAACTATCCATCTAGGGATGCATACGTAAAAATCATAGGGGAATGCTAATCCCAAAAGGTAGCCATAAAGGGTTCAATAGTTACAAGTTGATACTAGTTAGAGGTGGCTTCACTTGGGTGAAGGCTAAAATTCCTAGCCTTCTTAGAGAGGTGTTGTGAAGTTACATCTGGATAATACAAAAAAGGGGGGGTATATAGGAAAGTGTATATAAAAGATGCAACTGCGCATAAAGGTGAGAAAAATATAAATAAATAATAGTGTATTGACTATGTATAAGGTAGGTGGTCGTCAATTATCTATGGTATATAGGCTGAGACATCAGGCAAAGACATATCATAATATAGGGATTGTGAATGTGTATGTCAATAAATAGTGTATACCCTCTTGGGGGGAATAGGTATTGGCCTTGAAGAGATTGCTGTATGGAAATAATAAATAAATGAATAAGGCATTGGAGACATTAGTATGTGAGGATGTCAATATAATTATCCTGGAGATATAATTCAGGGGTTAGCCAGGAAGCAATTTAGGTCAATGTCCTTATTTAACCCGTGGGGTGCCAGTGATCCCAGACGGTAGATCCAGCTGGTTTCGTTCTGGGAAATAGCTGTAGTTTTATTACCACCCCTCCAGTTATCTTTTACAAGGTCTATACCGTAAAAGATCAGACCACTAGGGTCTTGGTGGTGGACCTCTTTAAAGTGGCGTGATAGATAATGCTTGTCATATCCTGTTTTTATCCTGTTTATATGTTCACGAATTCTCACTTTGAGGGGTCTGGTTGTTCTTCCTACATATTGTAGGTGGCAGGGGCATTCAATAATATACGTTACATGGGTGGTACTGCAGGTGATGAGTTCTTTTATTTTGTATTCTTTAAAGTCAGTTCTTGACTTAAAGCTCATTTTTCGTCTTGGTTGTTTTTGACTAATCCTGCAGGGCAGGCATTTCTGGCATTTATAAAAGCCCTTAAGTTCGGGGCATATATTAACTGGTCGCGGTGGGTCTACAACATTGTGCACAAGATGGTGGCGGAGGGAGGGAGCACGCCTGTAGATGAAGTTAGGTTTTTTCCTTAGTATTTTAGAGAGGGCGTGGTCCTCTTGTAAGATCGGCCAGTATTTTTTGATTATATGCTCAAGATCCTTATATTGTGAGTTAAAACCTGTTATGAATGCCACATCTGGCTTGTTTTGCTTGTTCTTTTTCTTAGGTGCCAGCATGTTGTTCCTGTTCATATTTAGAACTTCTTCCTTCAATTTTATCAGGTTTTGCTCTTTGTATCCTTTTTCCTTGAATCGGTCTATGATTATATCAGCTTGTGTTTTATAGTCGGCAATTGAGCTACAGTTTCTCCGCAGTCTCATCATTTGTCCTTTGGGTATATTGGACTTCCACCTGGGATGGTGGCAGCTTGCTGATGGAATGTACCCATTGCGGTCCGTTGACTTAAAGTGTGTTCTTGTCTGTAGTATTGGGCCGTCTTTAAAAATCTGAAGGTCAAGGAAATCTATACATTCTCTATCACATTTACCTGTGAAGGTAAGGCCGTATCTGTTAGAATTGAGCTCTTCTAAGAATTTCAGGAAACTATCCGCCGTCCCGTCCCATAAGATGATAATATCATCAATGTACCGCCGGTATAACTTAATATGGGAGATGTTTCTGTTGTAAACGTATTCTTCTTCCCAACAGTCCATCAACAGGTTGGCAACGCTAGGTGCATAGCGTGCCCCCATCGCCACGCCCCTAGTTTGAACATAGTAGCTTTTTTTATACCAGAAATAGTTACATTTCATGGCCATTTCTAGCCCTTCTATTATGAAGTTGATCTGTTGCTGTTTGAGCCTGGTGTTTTGATGTAACGCTTTCTCCACCCCCATAATGCCATCTCTCTGAGATATACTGGTATACAATGAGTTGACATCGATGGTGGCTAATAATAAATCTTGTACTTCACCAATATGCTGCAGTTCGTTAATAAGTTGCAGACTATCACGAAGGTGTGATTTTCCCTCTTTAACAACAGGTTGTAGATATGTATCCAGATATTCTCCTAGACGAGAGAAGATGGAGTTGATCCCGCTTATAATAGGGCGGCCTGGGGGTTTGTGCAGTCTCTTATGGATCTTGGGAGTGTAATAGATCACCGGTGTCTTTGTAGAATTAGAAACCAAATACTCTGCCTCCTTCTTATTGAGTATCCCCATGGTTGCACCCTTTTTAACAAACTTGGTCAGTTGTTTGATGAATCGTATTTTCGGGTTACCTTTTAATTTTTTATAGGTATTTTCAACACTCAGCAGATTTTTCATTTCTTCCTCGTAATCTATTTTATTTAGAATTACCAGTCCGCCCCCCTTATCTGCTGGTCTGATAATCACATCATTCTTGTTGCCAATCTCCTTAATGGTTTTCCACACATTTTTATTTTTATTTTTAAATTTCCTCTGTAATTTTCTTAAATCCCCCTCCACCATCTTTTTAAAAGCTCCTATACATTGGTTGCCCGGTGTATTGGGGTTGAACGTGGAGTTATTTCTCAGATCAGTTTGAGTGTATTCTGACGCCTCCATTTCTTGCTCCTCTGTGTTATTCAAAAAGAATTTGCGTAGATTCAGTTTTCTAAGAAATTTCTGGAGGTCGATGTATACCTCAAACTGGTCTAAAGTTTTTTCTGGGGCATATTTAAGGCCTAAATCTAATATGCGTAATTCATCTTCAGTTAGTTGAATATTACTAAGGTTAAATATCCCTTTCCCTAGTGTTGTCTTGGGCGTTTTCTTCTGCCCTCCCCTACACCCTCTGGTGCGTTTTCTCTTTGTATTTGGTCCATTTCTCTCTCTTGGTTGTATGGTCTGCTGTTCCATTGATTGGAATAAGTTTCCTGACCTTGGTAGGGTTGGTTTCTTTGATTTTCCCCTCTTCCCGATGGTCGTGGCTGGGTACCCCCTCGGTTGCCATTCCCCCCTCTCCATCCGGGGTTTCCGTATCCTGTCCTTGGTCTCCATCTTCCTGGTGGACGGGTGTTGGGGCCACCTCTGGGAAAATCCCCATATTCCCTTGTATTTCTTCCTTGATGGTAGTATGGGTCATATGGGTATTGGTTTCTTCCTGGGGGGCTCCTGTTACGGCTCTGTGATCTCCACCTAGGGGGGTTCCTGTTACGGCTCTGTGACCTCCACCTATGGGGGTTTGGGCTCCTTTGATATTCATCCTCTTGGTATCTGACCCTTCTATTTGCAGGTCTTCCTTGTTGTCCTCTCGGTGTATAGCCCATATTTTGTGTAAATTCCCTGGGTCTATTGGGTATTATCGGATCGGTGATGGAGCTGTCATCTGACTCATTCACTGGGATCAGTTCATTATCATCCAGGAGTGTCTCATCAAGATTCTCAATGGGTTCATCAATTGAGGCTTGCCATTTGTAGACTTGCGCATTTTTATAGTCTAGAGCATCTCTTTTAAATTTCTTTTGTTTTTTAATCTGTATATCAGTATCATATTTTTTCATATTATTGCTGTAAAAAGTACTTTCACCGCATCCATATTGCTGGATTATATTTTTTCTATATTTTTTCTATATAAGCACATTATTGGACTATTACTATATATACATTTTTTATATATTTTTTATAAGTACCACAATTTTATATTTTGGCTACATGCTTTTCTTTTGTCACATGTATATGTATTTGCATTATTGTTTTACTTATAGCACATTGGAATCTTCACAGGCTAGTTTATAGCCTACCAGTGATATTTGCATATATCCCCACCCCATAACACATATTTATATGTGGTGGGGCATTTTATGTTATAATTTTTTAATATTGTATTTTCACCTAATATTTTGTCGGTATACAGGTCTGGTTTACTTACTGTACTGACCACTACACATCACCTCACACCCATTTGGGTTACTGTTCACAATTATTGCTGTGCCCAGTTGCAGGTAGGGCAGCGCCACTACCCCTCCACACGTTCATCCAGTCCTTTTACTATCTCCTATGGGGATTTGTTTTTGGGGGGCTGCAGCCTGATTATTGAATATTTTTATTACAATTATTCTGATTATTTTATTTATCGGTTTTCCTGGATTTGATTAGACATCTGTCTAGTATCTACTGTCATATATATTAGCCTGGCTAGAGCCTAAGCGCAGATTAACCCCTATTCTACCTTTTACACATAAGTCACATCTTATCAGACACCAGAGGATTCACACTGGAGAGAAGCCATTTTAATGCTCTGAATGTGACAAAGCTTTTACATTAATGTCGGCATCATCTATCACCAGAGGATTTACAAGCTTCAGCTGCAGAGAGGAAACTCTGAAATAAGGGGTATCAAAGGAGTTGCGGGCATCCCATTAGTTCCACAGCCCCAATGTTATCCCCCAAGCTAGGGAAGAAGTGAAAAGATAAAATTCTTCTCAAAAAAAGTAACACAAATTTGTGAGCAAACTGGAATGTAATGATTGGAGGCTTTGAGTTTAGTTCTTATCTCCATCAGACACACACTTAGAAGGCCTGCAAATATTTTACCTTTGACATTTTTTTTAGATAAGCACCCATGACTGAATTGCTTTCATCGTTATTCTCATGTTTACCTTTTTTTTCATGGAGCTTTGTCTGAACATGTAATGTATTTCATCATTCACTAACTGAGCTGTGATCCCAAATGTTTTCTTCATTGACAGATCCTGAGCTAATACATGACCAACACTGCCGCCGTACAAAGACTAGTGGTCAAGTGGCATCTTGCCGAACCTTCCACATTTTGAAAGCTCATTCCAAATTCTTCTGACTGTTGATACTTCATTAGTGTTGCTCACGAATATTCGTATTGCGAATATTCGGCTCGAATATGGCATATTCGAGTATTCGCGATATATTTCGAACTTCGCAATGAATATTCGCAATTCCGAATATTCACATTTTTTCAATTTTATTTTTAAAACAGATCACATCCTATCGACGTCTAAAAGCATTGCTGGTATGATTAGAGACCCTGGGCCAAGTAGCTAAGCTGAGGCGATCCTTTTATGTTGCCGAATATAAAAAAAAAAATTGCGAATTTTCGCTAGTGCGAATGCGAAAATGATTGCGAATTTTCGATAACTGTGGTAGGAGAACTCTGATTATCTCTGATGCAAAAGGGGGGGGCTTTGTGTATGTTTCTGTTATGAATATTTGTATGTTTGATATTATTTTTTTTTGTAAGAAGGAAAAAATTGTGCATACCTTAAAAAAAGGGGAGAATACAGCAGCAACTCAAAAATGTTATACAACATAAATTAATACAAGACAGAAAATGGAGTCGCTCTACAAGAATAAAAAATATGTCTAGTGACAAGACATGTGGGCAAATTATAAAATAAGCAAGCGCAAATAACTTGTGAAATACACAGTGAAACAAATATATAAAGAAATATAGTCCCAATAATAGAAAAATAATCTTTCATAAAAATGTCTTTGATATGTGAAGTGAAAAAAAGTCCAAAGCATGCAGCATGAACGTGTTCAATCTTCAAGGTGTTTGATTGACAAACGGCTGTGACAGATGGATAGAGTAAAGAATCACCACCAATGAAAAACACTTTTTTATTTTCTATTGTAAAATATCACGAATATTCTGAGCCAATCAGAGTGCTCCTTCCGCATTTGCCGAATATTCGCAATTATTTTGTATTGTAAAATATCAAGAATATTCTGAGCCAATCAGAGTGCTCCTTCCGCATTTGCCGAATATTCGCAATTATTTTGTATTGTAAAATATCACGAATATTCTGAGCCAATCAGAGTGCTCCTTCCGCATTTGCCGAATATTCGCAATTATTTTGTATTGTAAAATATCACGAATATTCTGAGCCAATCAGAGTGCTCCTTCCGCATTTGCCGAATATTCGCAATTATTTTGTATTGTAAAATATCAAGAATATTCTGAGCCAATCAGAGTGCTCCTTCCGCATTTGCCGAATATTCGCAATTATTTTGTATTGTAAAATATCAAGAATATTCTGAGCCAATCAGAGTGCTCCTTCCGCATTTGCCGAATATTCGCAATTATTTTGTATTGTAAAATATCACGAATATTCTGAGCCAATCAGAGTGCTCCTACCGCAGTTATCGAAAATTCGCAATTATTTTCGCATTCGCAATAGCGAAAATTCGCAATCATTTCATTTCGATAAAATATCACGAATATTCGAATTTAGCGAATATATCTCGAATATTCGACTATATATTCGAGATATATCGCGAAATCGAATATGGCGTATTCTGCTCAACACTATACTTCATCAGCCAGGCTTGAGGGCCCCAGCTAAGCCCACCTTGTCCACACCTCCCATTACATGTCCCCCCTCCCTCTTCACCATCAATGCTTCCTTTCCGTGTTTCCTCTCCTCTCATAGATGACAGCTTTACAGGCAGGTCTGTAGTTGGGACACCAGCCAGGGAGAAGTCTCTGTTCAGTGAGAAAGCAACTTCCCAAGCTGGTGTAGGACTTCCAACACTGAGTTGCTGCTGTTTATGGGATTCATTCAACAGTACTCATACTTTCACTAGGAGGCTGAAATTCCTCTGAATGGGGTTCACTTTAATGACTCTGATTGGACAGATCTCTTTTTGGGGTAAAGTTTGTAAAGAACACTTCTTATCCCTGGAAATGTTATGATGTTGGCACTAAAGTGTAACTAATTCCATAAATGGTGCAATCTGTTATTCGCGTAGATGTTTTTGTTTTTCCGAGTTTCCCCTTGTAACTAATTTTTATTACCTGTTGACCCTCCCAGTAGATCTGTTTTCTTCCACTTCCTGTAGAAGGCCAAGCTATTTGTCAAAAATAGTAGTTGGAGGGGGATGGGAAACACCATATAACACTGCCGGGGGTTCTTACAACTGTCAGTTTTCATTCATATGGTGGTTTAAACCTTAAAACAGAACTCCAAATTGTGTTTCCATGTCCTTGTTGCCGATCTCCTACATTCACCCACTTTGCCATCCATGTTCTTCTGAGCTCTGTAGTTCCTCTGTAATAGGCTGCTGAACTTGCTGAAAAAACGTTATTGCCTGCTGACTTCCTATTTGTAAGTCCGCTGGCTGCTTTCCCTCTCCTGAGCTCAGCCAGCGGTCTGACACGCCCCCTTGTAGTCCTCTGAAAGCCGAGCAGAAGGAAGCAGACATGTTGTGGGCGGAGGGGCTCTCACAGCCCCCGGTCTGTGCCGCCCATGGAGGAGGTGCCCTCCTTCTCCTCTATCCTCCCTTATCCTCCTCTGCTCCTGCCAGTCACCGCCTCTCCACTTCACCTCCACTCCAACCCCCTTCACTCTATCCCCACCCCCTCGCACCACCCCCACCCCTGTCCATCTGCTATCTCTGTGCAGAGCAGGATTATCATCAGTAATTGTATGACACAGCAGGGATGTCACACTGTGTCAGGTATAGTATACAAGATCACCAATGCTGATGTCCCGCCCCACCATAATAAGAACACTGCACTGTCAATCATAATAACAGTGTTGGCAGGGCATCAGCGCTCTGCGTTCTCATATAACAATATCGGACACCGCGGGAGATCCCTGCTGTGTATATACAAGTAATCACGCTCTGAACTGGTGGTCCCTGACATGGTGGTCCCTGACATGGTGGTCCCTGACATTCTATGTGGCACTGGTGTCGCATAGAGAGTGTTGTACATTTATCATGAGGATCTCAGAAGGAGATATCTACACAAGGTAAAGGAGATCCAACCGACACCTGGGTGGGAGGAAGTGGGGTCCATTTTCTTGGAGGGGTTGAGTTGGAACTCGGTTGAGTAATATGGTGGGTTTTCTTCTTAAGCCATTAGTTGTTACTATAGTTTTCATAATAATTTTATACATTGCTTATGTTGTTTCTTTCACTGCCATGAAAAGCGGTGGTGTGTACGCGGCATAAGAAGTTCTCCATGAATGATGTCCCTAGAGTCATTCCTCTCCCTCTGGTGTGTGCAGCGATATGTGTGGTGTGATTGTTGTTTTCCTACATAACCGCACCTGAAGCTGCCATTTGCATGATGTGCATGTATGTGGGAACTGGGGGCTTTAACATTTGTTTTGTGTGTTTTTTCTTTTATTTAGAGTTTGTTTTTTATATTAAAAAAATGTACTTTCTGCTATAATAAATCCAATAAAAAATGTAAAAAACAATATGCATTCTTCTTTATATTTTTGGTAAAAACATTTCCAATAAGCGTATATTGATTGGTTTGCACAAAAGTTATAGGCCCGGATTCACGTAGAAGCGTGCATCTTTGTGCGGGCTTAACGTATCCTATTTACGTTACGTCTCCGCAACTTTGACAGGCAAGTGCAGTATTCTCAAACCAAAGTTGCGGCGGCGTAGCGTAAATAGGCCGGCGTAAGCCCGCCTAATTCAAATGTGGAAGATGTGGGCGCGTGTTATGTAAATTTAATGTGACCGTACGTAAATTACGCTTTTTATGAATGGCGCATGCGCCGTCCGTGAAAGTATCCCAGTGCGCATGCTTCAAATTAACCCGCAAGAAGCCAATGCTTTTGACGTGAATGTAAATGACGCCCAGCCCTATTCGCGAACGACGTACGCAAACGACGTAAAACGTGAAAAATTTGGCGCTGTTCCGACGTCCATACTTAACATTGGTACGCCTCATCTACGCCTCATATAGCAGGGGTAACTTTATGCCGGGAAAAGCCTAACGTAAATGGCATATCTGTAATGTGACGGCCGGGCGTACGTTTGTGAATTGGCGTATCTAGCTGATTTAAATACGGAGCATGCGCAGTACGTTCGGCGCGGGAACGCGCCTAATTTAAATGATCCACGCCCCATTTGAATTAGGCGGGCTTGCCCCGGAGGGATTTACGCTACGTCGCCGCAACTTTACAGGCAAGTGCTTTGTGAATCAAGCACTTGCCCGTAAAACTTGCGGCAGTGTAACGTAAATGCGATACAGTACGCCGCCGCTATTCTACCTGAATCTGGCCCATTGTGCTCAAGTAAGATCTGTTTGGACAAGCTGAGTCATCTTCAAAACATCCTTTTAAGCGGCTCAAAGTCCTTTCCAACACATGTTAGAAAGATTTGAAGTTATGCAAGTCAGAAACATAAAAAAGAAAAATACCTACATGTATCTATATAGATATGGACATATAGGGGCAGATCCTCGTACAGTGGCGCATTTATGCGGCGGGCGTAGCGTATCTAAGATACACTACTCCGCCGTAACTTATTTTTTTTTTTTTAATCCACAGAGAATCTGTGTCGTAAGTTACGGCGGCATAGTGTATCTTTGGCGGCGTAATGGCGCGGAATTCAAATGGCTGTGATGGGGGCATGTTTTATGTAAATACGTCGTGACCCGACATAAACAACGTTTTTTTTTTAACTGCGCATGCGCTCGAAATTAACCCGGAACAAGCCAATGCTTCCGACGGTGATGTCATTCTACGCAAATCCCTATTCGCGAACGACTTACGGAAACAACGTAAAAATGTCAAATTTCTATGCGGGAAGGACGGCCATACTTAACATTGAGTACACCTCATAACAGCCGCTTTAACTATACGCCGGAAAAAGCCGAACGCAAACAACGTAAAAAAAAATGCGCCGGGCGGACCTACGTTCGTGGATCGCCGTAACTAGCTAATTTGCATACTCGACGCGGATTTCGACAGAAACCCCACCTAGCGGCCGCCGGAAAATTGCAGCTTAGATCCGACGGCGTACTAAGGCCCCATACACATGAGAGGATCCATCCGCTGGAATTGATCCGTGGACCGGCTCCAGTAGATAGATCCCCTGGTGTGTACGATCCAGCGGATCTGTTTCCGCAGATTTTTATCCCCTGGGATGGATTTCCAGCGGATAAAAATTTGAAGACATGCTTTCAAATCTATCCGCTTGAATCCATCCCAACGGATTGATCCGCTGGTCTGTACAGACTCACCGGATCAATCCGTCCGAATGCATCCCCCGCATGCGTCGTAATGATTCGACGCATGCGTGGAATTCCTTATATGACAGCGTCGCGCACGTCGCCGCGTCATCATCACGGCGACAGCGCGACACGTCATTGCGATGGGATTTCGGCGCGGATTTCGATCCGATGGTGAGTACACTCCATCGGATCAAAATCCTCGAGAGGATTTATCCGCGGAAACGGTCCGGTGGACCGTATCCGCGGATAAATCCTCTCGTGTGTACTAGGCCTCAGACGTACGCCTGTCAGATCGACCCGAGATGCTGTTGTAACTTGTTTTGTGGATACAAAACAAAGATACGACGCGGGAAATGTAAAATGACGTGGCGTATCAATAGATACACTGGCGTAATGCCTTTGTGGATCTGCCCCTCAATATGCTATGTTACAATGTTGCAATGCATGTTGTAAGAATCGATGTGTACCATAGTCATCCATATCTTTGATAAATCATTCAGATTATCTATGATATTCTAGGTCACAGGTGATTATAATTTTAGTATCTGGTGACCTAAGAACTTTGGGCCAGATTCACGTAGAATCGCGGCGGTGTAACTTATCCTAGATAGGTTACACCGCAACAATTTTTCATTGCAAGTGCCAAGCACCAAGCACTTGCGATGAAACCTACGCCCGCGGCCTCCGGCGCAAGGCGGGCCAATTCAAATGGGTGTGTGCCATTTAAATTAGGCGCACTCCCGCGCCGGACCTACTGCGCATGCTCCATTTCCTAACTCCCGCCGTGCTTTGCGCGCCGTGACGTCATTTTTTTGAACGGCGACGCGCGTAGCGTACTTCCGTATTCCCGAACGGCTTACGCAAACAACGTTAAATTTTGAATTTTGACGCGGGAACGACGGCCATACTTTAGACAGCAATACACTTGCTGACTAAAGTTAAGGCACCAAAAAAAAAGTGTAACTTTGCGACGGGAAACTTGACTAGCGGCGATGTATCGAACGCGAAAAACCGTTGTGGATCCGCCGTAACTCCTAATTTGCATACCCGACGCTGGTTTACGACGCAAAATCCCCCCAGCGGCGGCCGCGGTACTGCATCCTAAGATCCGACAGTGTAAAACAATTACACCTGTCGGATCTTAGGGATATCTATGCGTAACTGATACTATGAATCAGCCGCATAGATAGAAACAGGGATACGACGGAGTATCAGGAGAAACGCCGTCGTATCTCATTTGTGAATCTGACCCTCTGTTATAAAAAAATATATGTATAAAAGTAGAAATGTTTTGAAAAGCTAATTAGCATTATGAAAGCACCAAATCATGATTATAAATGTATAACGCCGCGTACACACGATCGGTTAAACCAATGAGAATGGTCTGATGGACCGCTTTCATCGGTCAAAACCGATCGTGTGTGGGCCCCATAGGTTATTTAACCATTGGTTAAAAAAAAGCCAACTTGCTTTAAATTTGAACCGATGGATTCCTAACCGATAGGTCAAAACCGATCGTTTGTAGGCACGAACAATCAGTTAAAAATCCACGCATGCTCAGTCTAAATTAGGGGACGGGAGCGCTCGTTCTTGTAAAACTAGCGTTCGTTTTGGAGATGGCACATTCTACATTTTTAAAATGAGTGTCTCGTTTATTGCAGCGTATTTTTTTCTTCGTTCTATTGCTAGAATAAAGACGTTGTTTTGCTGATGCTATTTAGACAGAGTTCTCCCATACTGACTTCTTTTCTTTTTTGCTTTTGATCTCATGTTTTTTTTTTTTTTTAGAAAGCCAGATCTCCAAAATATTTTTTTGTACTCCACATAATTTTTTTTTTATTTGTGGAGAATTTTTTTTTTCTCTCAAGTTATCACAACAATGTTTTTTTTTCACCCCCCCGCCCCTCAAGGAGGTTGTGTCCTTTGTTAATTTCACATTGTATTTTGGAAATGTTTGATGGCTATTCACCCGACACACAATGGACAAGTATTTAACTTCAATTATATATCAGACAGGAGGCGAGTATCTTATGCATTAATCTTTCTTTATTAATGCTCACAGCAGATAATGTATTATTTAAATTTAACGTAAGTAACAAGAAAGAAAAAACAACTGTGAAAACTACACTTCCCAGCAGTCCTTGGATCGGAGTCACTCCCCTCTTTGCCTCTATATAAGGACTGCTCTCACTTAACACTTCCTCTTTCTTTCTGCTCACAGGAACAGATAAGTACACCTGACTGACTAATTTTCATCTAATTGCCTAGTACCATTTAATTGTATTAAGTCATTATATACAGATTGATTTATTATATGGTACTGCTAATACTATCTGCCGTGTTTTCCGAGATTTTTTTGGGTAACTGGGGTCCCTCCCCCACTCTCCTCTCTCCCGTTTACCGCTACTTCACCCTTCCGGGGGGTGAATTAGTAGACCCTTCCTTTTCCCTGTACTCGTTCTCCTCACCTCTCGGGTGAGACTCGCGATCGCGCTGACACGTTCCCCCCCTCAGCGCCTTCTCCGCGATATCTCCTCATACTCCCGAAGTCTCGCGAGATGACGCCATTTTAGGCGCCATCTCGTCCAAACGCGGCAAAAGATATCCGACGGGTGCGGCTTCTTCGTCTTCCCCAGAGGCCGCGCCTACAAGCACACGCGCGCGCACCTCCGCTCCCGCTCGCCGCCCAATCGCATCGGAGCGGGACTCGGAGGGGCGGTCCTCGGGACCGCCCTAACAGCCTACCAACGAATAGGAATCCCAGGGGCGGTAGTCTCACGAGACTTTGCCTCAGGGAAGGGGGATTCCTTCTGCTCCACCTCCCACCGCAGGCCAGTCAGCGCCGTTGGTGTCGGAGGTAGGAGCCTGAATTAGACAGCTGGTGCGTTTTCTTAACTAGGGTTGTTCTGGGAATTTATTCCCCATACGGCTGTATCTCTCCCTATAAGTAATTGCCTAGTGACTTAGCCCCAAGTCTAATTTGCTGTCCCCATTTTACAGAGATACATATAATATAATATAATATGGCAGAAGAGGGCTCCGTTCCTATCCAGGATGAGGAGTTGATGCTGGGCTCAGCACAACTCCTGAGTCCTGCGCAGCTGCAGGACATCATAAATAAATCCATACAAGCTGCATTAGCTGCTGCTACCGTAAAATCCGATGCACAGCAAGCCCCGTCCCTCGCCCCAACGCCGTTACCACACGGCGGTGAGCCGCGCACAAAAGGAGGCAAATCCTCTCAGAAGAGGAAACACACGGTGCCGGCCCAGGACTCCCCGGCAGGGGAAGCAAACAATATGCGTAGAGCAGCTCCCCTCACGGACTGCCGCCCCAAGCATCCTTCAGACTCCTTTCAACCCCTGGGCCTCAGGGAGTCATCAAAGAGGCAGAGATCCGCCAAGCGGACCAAACCCGACTCATATGTCGTCGAGTCAGACGAGGATTCGTCCGCTGAGTCGGACTTATCCGGAGTCTCCGAGTCTGATTATGAAGAGGATGCTGGGTCATTGGCGATCCTACACGACGCCACACCTGCAAGTCAGGGCAATGAGATAGTGGATGCACTGGGCGAACCATTGTTTAATCCAGATGACATCTCCCACCCCCGTTCCGGGGAGTGGTCCCCCCTACCCCACGTGTCACAGTACGTCGAGTTCTGGGCACGTAGATCACTGGAACGGACAAACCGTAACAAATTGCGGGCGGAATGCCCTCGACCACTCATCCCAATGAAAGTGGTCATGACACCAGAAATTGACCCCATTCTGGCCAAGTATTTATTAAAAACTGGGAAGATTCCCAAAAAGGGGATAGACCGATCATTTAAGGCCATACAGGATCGGATCCTCGATCTCTTCGGACCACTAACGAAGATACTCAACCTGTCAGAACAGGCTGCGACAGATGACCAGACGGTCGATTTGACCCAATTACGGGGGTGGGCCCAAAGGGCCATTTGCTTGGTGGGCAGCGCCAACACCGCCTGCTCCATCGAACGCAGACGTTCCATCCTCATGCGGCTTGACCCGCAACTGGCACACTTAGCCGAAACCGAGCCAGGCCCTGCTGCAGAAGGAATGCTTTTTGGAGATTCCTTAGTTAAGGATATAAATAAATTCGTGGGGCTCTTCAACAGCCTCGACAAGGCTCAGACCTCACTCAAAAGAGCAGGGGCAAATAGAGTTTTTACCCGGGCCGGCAGAGGTAGGGGTCGTTCTGCCGGCCGCAATACCAACGGCAGACCGTTCCACAGACCGACCCAACCACAATACGCACAGGCTCCTCCCCCATACACCACGATGGCGCAACCAGCACCTTTCTTCCCACCCCGGGGTAGACCGTGGAGAGGACGCGGCCACAGAGGATACCCTCGCTCCCGCCCATACACCGGTGAGTACCGCATGCATTCCAATGCCTCACATACCTGTAGGGGGACGTCTAATGTTTTTTTACCCACGCCTGGTCTGCGATTACGGCAGATCCATGGATATTGAACACAGTTGCAGGGTTCTACATAGAGCTTCTGTCCCCACCGGAGCTGGGACTGGTCCCGACCCCTATTCAATTTGCGACAGAAAACGTTGCTCTAATAGACAACGAAATCAGAGAACTGATATCCAAACGAGCGGTGATCGAAGTCGACCCTTCCTCCCAGGGGTTTACCAGCAATCTCTTCTTGGTCAAAAAGAAGGGAGGGGGCCACCGTCCCGTCATAAATCTCAGGGACTTGAACCAACATGTCGCTTATCGACATTTCAAGATGGAAGGGATTCACTGCCTCCGGGACCTCCTCCAACCGGGGGACTGGTTGGTCAAGGTGGACCTGAAGGACGCATACCTCACCGTCCCCATGCACCCGGAATCCCAAAACCTTCTTCGCTTCAGATGGTGGGGACGCACGTGGCAATTCACCTGCCTTCCGTTCGGATTATCATCCGCCCCATGGTGCTTCACAAAGATCCTAAAGCCAGTAGTAGCGTCGCTGAGGAGCAGGGGTGTACGTCTGATTATTTATCTGGACGACATCCTCATAATAGCAGGCTCCAAATCTCAGGCTCATCGTCACATGGTTTGGACGATCAACCTACTACTAAGTCTAGGTTTCTTGATCAACCACGAAAAATCGATTCTTATTCCGGCACAAGAGATGGAATTCCTAGGCTTCTTAGTAGACACCAACCTGGCGGTTCTCCGTCTACCCAGCACAAAGTTGGCTCTGATCCGCAAAGAGATCAGAGCAGTGTTACGCAAAGGTTACTTATCCTTACGAGTTCTGGCCCGCCTGGTAGGCCTGTTGGCAGCCTCCATCCAAGCCATTTTTCCGGCCCCTCTTCATTACAGGGCCCTCCAGAGGTTGAAGATCCTTCACCTGCGACAGGGCCTCCGGTACGCAGACGAGGTCCCCCTCTCGACAGATGCCAGAGTCGAACTACAATGTGGCTTTGACATGCCGTCGAGTGGAACGGCAGGACGATCTTCAATTCCCGTCCGGACGTCATTTTGGAGTCGGACGCGAGTCGCCGAGGCTGGGGCGCTCGCTTGGGAGAGACCTCGACGGGGGGGACCTGGTCCAGGGACGAATCCCTCTTACACATCAATGCGCTGGAACTTTCGGCAGCCTTATTCGCCGTCCAGAGTTTTCTAACGAACAGATCCAATTGCTGCGTCTTATTACGCATGGACAATATTGCGGCGGTACAATACATCAACCGCTTGGGAGGCACCAGATCCAAAATTCTGGCGGATATTGCTTCAGAGATTTGGCACTTCTGTTTGTCTCGCAACATCATTCCGATGGCGGAGTACATTCCGGGTATTTCCAACACTGTGGCAGATTGGAATTCCCGCTATCTTATTGACTCCAGCGATTGGCGTTTGGATCGAGCAGTCTTCGTCCGACTGCATCAACTTTGGGGTCCCCTGGGCATAGACTTATTCGCCTCTCGCCTCAATCGGCAACTCCCCCGATTCTTCAGTTGGAGACCGGATCCGGAATCATCGGCGGTGGACGCCTTCCGCCACTCCTGGACGGGGGAGACGCAATACGCGTTTCCCCCATTCTCAATGATCCCCAGGGTGCTCCTACAGATTACGAACCAGAGAGCGACAGTTGCGCTGATCACCCCATGGTGGCCAACGCAACCGTGGTTTCCTCTCCTATTGGACTTGATCGTGGACTACCCCAGACTCCTACCGTCACTTCCACACCTCCTCTCTCACCCGACCAAAGGCATCCACCCTCTAGTGGAGGAGGGCACATTGACTCTCCTGGCATGGTTGGTCTCGGGGTGCCAGACACACACGAGGGCCTTTCAAACTCGGCTAGAGATCTCCTCGCCCTGGCCTGGGCCCCCGAGACTCGATCGGCATACCGATCGGCCTGGAAGCGCTGGGTACGTTGGTGTGATCAACGGCAAGTTGATCCCATACATGCCCCTGTGACTATCGTTGTGAATTACCTGGCGGACTCTTTCGGAACTGGTAAAGCATACAGTTCCATAAATATTTATAGATCTGCCATATCTGCTTACCATTGCCCGGTGGACTCTCTACCAATCGGCAGACATCCTCTGATTTGTAGACTCCTACGAGGCATCAGATTCAAACGACCTCCTCGTCCTAAGTACCAGGCTACTTGGGACGTTTCCAAGGTTCTCGACATGTTCTCGAGCTGGGAGGACAATGATTCCTTACCCCTCAAGCTACTGTCGTTTAAGTTAACGGTCCTTTTATGCCTTATCTCTATCAAACGTGTCTCGGACGTTAGGGCTTTGGACGTTACCAGACGCCAATTTTCACCTCAAGGGGTAAAATTCTCGGTGGTCCGTAGAACCAAGACGGACTTACAATCGGTATTTTATCCCTATTTGTCCACACACCCACGAATTTGCGTGGTTAGATGTCTCCAAGCCTACGAATCACGCACTGCGGATCTACGTCTCCCGAGGTTCTCTCAACTTCTTTTATCTTACGTTCGTCCATATCGGCCGGTCACCCCCGCTACTCTGGCACGGTGGGTTAGGTCAACTATGGCGATGGCGGGCATAGATATTACCCTGTTTGGAGCACACTCTTCCAGAGGCGCCATGGCCACTAAAGTGGTCACGGCGGGGGGCTCCCTCACAGATCTCTTGAGGGCGGCCGACTGGTCTTCCGAGACCGTCTTTCGCCTCTTCTACTTCAGACCGGAGGAACATGTTTCCATGTCAATCTTATGATGTTTACACTACTTAATAACATATTGTTTTAGTATTAATTTTGCTGATATAACTAATGTGGAGCTTTGAACTTGCATAAGATATGAGCCTCCTGTCTGATATATAATTTGAGATTTTCCTAGCTTGTGACGGAAAATATTGATTATATGAAGACAGGAGGCGAGTATCTTCCCTCCCTACCCAACCCTTTCACGATTTTGCATTCTATTCCAGGTTATTGAGGGCAGTCGCGTCTACACGCAGGTGACCTGATGCTATCCTGATGTTCTACTTTTCCGGACGACCGGTTGGTCGAAATGGTTCTGTTGGTTTGTCCCGGTTGGGACCAATGGCTGTTACCTCGGACGTTTTCCGAAGCAGAGTCGTAAGGCCGGCTGGCCGAAGGGTTGGCGAGTATGCTACAGAGTTTAATTGATGAATCGAGTTCCTATCCTGGGATTCGCACGAAGAAAGAGGAAGTGTTAAGTGAGAGCAGTCCTTATATAGAGGCAAAGAGGGGAGTGACTCCGATCCAAGGACTGCTGGGAAGTGTAGTTTTCACAGTTGTTTTTTCTTTCTTGTTACTTACGTTAAATTTAAATAATACATTATCTGCTGTGAGCATTAATAAAGAAAGATTAATGCATAAGATACTCGCCTCCTGTCTTCATATAATCAATATTTTCCGTCACAAGCTAGGAAAATCTCAAATTAAATCTCCATTTATTCTGGATAAAAAAAGCAACATGAAGGGCAACAATTGCCCAATCAGCCAAATATATGCAGACTTTGGACACCAAAGGCACATTCCACCATAATCAACAACAAAATCAATAACATCAGGAGTCCCTCTAATTTGGGTCACAATGTGCTCCCCAAATCCCATAAATCAGAAGCAGCAGCAGATGTCATACATGACCCCAAGCTGTGGTACTACAACAACCTCAGTTTTCTGGCAAATCATCTTGAAGCCAGGGAATCACTTTCTGGTCTTCCTTACAGCCTTCCTTCCACGGCTCCCTGCAGCGTTCCTTCCACGGCCCCTTGCAGGTGGTGAAAATGTGGCAGCAGGAGGAGGAGACTGGGCCAGGCCGTGTTGTTGCTTCTCCATTTCTTGCAGTTCTTGTGAAATGCATGAGCCAAAGCTCTCAACAGGGTTAAGGTGTCATGAATATGCATCAAGTCTGTCTGCTTACCTGATCTCCATGTCTTCATTAGAGGCTGACCCTGTTCTGGTTTCCCTTTTTATCACTTCCTCTTCCTGTATGGCTCCACCCTAGTCCATCCCAGGAAGCCTATATTAACCGTTGCTCTACAGGTCTGCAGTGCTGTTCAACAGTGTTCCTATGCTTAGTTCCTGTCTGCAGTATAGTTGCTACTTCCTGTTTGCAGAGTGCTTCGTTCATCTTCCGTGTACCGTTTTGGCTTGTTCCCCACTTCCTTGTCTGCCTGTGCCCCTGACTATTTGCATGTCCCACAGTTATCCTTGTCTGCCTGTTGCCCTGACCTCGGCTTGCCCCTCACCACTGTTTGTCCTGCTGACTGCTTCCCCTTTCTCCCTGCGGAGTGTGACTTGAGGAATCTCGGGGATGCGACCTGGACCCAGTCGCGGCCAAGACCATCCTTACCATCAAAGGCTCTGGTGAATACAAGACTGGGTCTTAGACTCCGCGCCCTGGGTGATCTTGGGTTACGCTTCCTCCCTACCAGCAGTAGTCGGCTATAGGGTTCACTTCCCTGTGGTGCATCCCTGACCCCTACGGGCTGCACTTGTCACCTGGCCACAGGTGACCTGACAGTTTGAACAGCCATGAATCCGGCCGACATGCCGCTCCCCGCAGATGATCCATTACAGTGCATTGTTCGCAGACTCGAGACCCATGAAGCTAATCAGGATCAGGTGATGCGTTTCCTTCAGGATCTGGCTTCCCGCTTTGATCAGCTTCAGACCTCGCTGGGAACCCCGAATCCGCAACCCCAAGTACAACCAGCAGCTGCACCTGTTGCACCAGTCGCAGAGTCGCATTCACTGAAGTTATCACCTCCAATCCGCTTTTCTGGAGACTCCAAAGCCTGCAGGGGATTCCTTAGCCAATGCACTATTCATTTTGAGCTCCTGCCCCAGTACTTCTTGTCTGATCGGGCCAAGATAGCCTATATCATTTCTCTCCTCTCCGGGGAAGCCTTAGCCTGGGCTGCCCCTCTGTGGGAATTGAATGATCCAGTGGTTTCTAGCCTGCCTGTTTTCTTGAAACTTTTTCGGAATATCTTTGAAGAACCGGCTCGTGTCTCTTCAGCAGCCAGCGCCCTTTTACGTCTCCGCCAAGAATCCCGTTCAGTGGGACAATATTCTCTTCAGTTCCGTATCCACTCAGCTGAACTGAGCTGGAACAATGAGGCCTTAGTCGCAACCTTTTTGCATGGCCTATCTGATAGAGTGAAGGATGAACTAGCAGGAAGAACCATCCCCACTGATCTGGACGGAGTGATCTCCTTGTGTAATCAGATCGATATTCGCTTTCAGGAAAGGACCCTAGAAAAGCGACGCCAACATCCCTTGGCCCTTAGTCAGCCTGAGTTCCCCTCTCTTCGACCCTTGGAGCATCCCTTGCCAACTGAGGAACCCATGCAGCTGGGTCGGACCAGGCTATCCCCTGAGGAACGTGCCAGGCGCAGAACTCTAGGCCTGTGTCTATACTGTGGGGGCAAAAGTCATTTTCGTGACACTTGCCCTCTTCGCCCCGAGAAACGCTCGGGTTCAATACATCTGGAAGGTGGAGTATTGGATCCAGAAATATCTCCTTCACCTTCTCGTCTTTTTCTTCCTGTGTCCCTTCATTTTGGTGCTTCTTCTTTTTCGGTCTCGGCATATCTGGATTCCGGAGCCGCTGGCAATTTCATAGACTGGGAAATCGCATCGTCCATGAGACTTACCCTTTTGCCCCTCACCACACCATTGGTGGTCTCGGCGATTGATGGCACTGTTCTCCCGGGGGGTCCTATTCGCTTCCAGACAGTCCCTGTTAAGATGTCAGTAGGCACACTTCACCAGGAGTGGATATCCTTCCTTGTTCTACCTAAGACCTCAGCTCCTATCGTTTTGGGTCTTCCTTGGTTAAGACTCCATTCTCCTCACATTGACCGGACTGCCGGACAGATCCTGGCTTGGGGTCCCTCCTGTTCCACGTCTTGCCTACCCAAGGTTGCCCCAAAAGAGAAACTTCCTGTTGCCACCATTCCAGAATCTTTTGCTCGTCCTACCACATATAGTGGTGTCCGGAATGTGTCCTGCAATAGTCAGGCTGATGCACTTTCTAGCCAATGTAGCACTCTGGATGAGGAGCCTGTCTGTGAACCTGAGCTGATCATTCACTCCAGTTTACCGTTGACAGTCCCTAAAACGCACAGCCAGGCTAACTTGTCTGCGAGTTCTGCAGTCACTACGCCTTGTGATGCGATTCGGGTAATCACTACACCTGACTATGCTATTCAATCGGCCCCTGCATCAGCTATGCCAGGTCAGCCCATGCCCAGTGAGCCTCCTACCTTTTCTTGTTCAGGCCCTCCTGCAACCCGTCTAAGGGGCTCAATCCATCCTTTGGATAGATTGCCTCATTCGGCCAAATGGGGTTTTCTACCTTGTTTTCAGGGCTCTCTGCATTCTGCTGGTTTCCCTGCTATCCAGCTTGACTCCTGTGCCCTGTCACCTTCTAACCAACCTGACTTCAGGGTTCCTCTTACCTCTGCCCAGTCTGATGGTCCTGTGCTTAATCCCCAGTTCATCTTTAAGGGTCTGCTTGATCCTCCTCGGATTCCTGTTGACCCTCTCATGCCCTTACTTATTTCTAAAAGGCCTTTGGTCCTCAATAAATCCTCTCCTCCTGTCCCTACTTCGGTTCTGGTCAATGAGGATACTCAAGTTCTGGATTCTCGTCTCTGCAGAGGCATTCTTCAGTACCTTGTGCTTTGGAGAAGATTTGGTCCTGAGGAGGCGTCTTGGATTTCTGCATCTGAGATCTTTGCGCCCCATTTGTCAAGGAGGTTTCTTCTGGGATTCCCCTTTAGCCCTGGCTCCAGGCTGGGGAGGGGGAGGGGCCTTAAGAGGGAGGGTACTGTCACGAATATGCATCAAGTCTGTCTGCTTACCTGATCTCCATGTCTTCATTAGAGGCTGACCCTGTTCTGGTTTCCCTTTTTATCACTTCCTCTTCCTGTATGGCTCCACCCTAGTCCATCCCAGGAAGCCTATATTAACCGTTGCTCTACAGGTCTGCAGTGCTGTTCAACAGTGTTCCTATGCTTAGTTCCTGTCTGCAGTATAGTTGCTACTTCCTGTTTGCAGAGTGCTTCGTTCATCTTCCGTGTACCGTTTTGGCTTGTTCCCCACTTCCTTGTCTGCCTGTGCCCCTGACTATTTGCATGTCCCACGGTTATCCTTGTCTGCCTGTTGCCCTGACCTCGGCTTGCCCCTCACCACTGTTTGTCCTGCTGACTGCTTCCCCTTTCTCCCTGCGGAGTGTGACTTGAGGAATCTCGGGGATGCGACCTGGACCCAGTCGCGGCCAAGACCATCCTTACCATCAAAGGCTCTGGTGAATACAAGACTGGGTCTTAGACTCCGCGCCCTGGGTGATCTTGGGTTACGCTTCCTCCCTACCAGCAGTAGTCGGCTATAGGGTTCACTTCCCTGTGGTGCATCCCTGACCCCTACGGGGTGCACTTGTCACCTGGCCACAGGTGACCTGACATAAGGGGGGCCCTCGTGATTTCTGCTGCCTCCTTAATGACCCGCAGTGACTCCTCCTCCAGCTGGGTCATGCACCTCGTTTTTTTTGGTGGGCGCATCTGGAGGGGAGCCACCTGTGACACAGTGCTGCCACTGGGCCTGGGCACCTGCTAACTGCCACTCGGCCCAGCCTCCTCCTGGCTGCCACTCACCCCTTCCTCCTCCTGGCTGACACATTCGGTAGCCTCCTCCTCCTCTTGGCTGATCTCTTCCTGTGTCTAAAAAAGGGACATGTTTTTTTTTGGCTTCATCAAGCACACCCATTTTCATGACTGTTGCATTGTCAACTCTCATTCTGACCCCTGCAGTTGGCATCCCTGTCACTATATTTTCTGCCCACGACTTTTGTTTGGGTTTTCAATCTTTCATTTTGGTTAAAAAAACATCTCGTTAACCAAAAAAATTTTGGAGGCCAAGAAAAATGTTGTAAACTACTATACCTGACTGAAGATGTTCAGATATGGCTACTCAATCTCAGCCAGCTCCGCGGCAGCCTCTGCAGGGGTGGGGGGAACAGTGGAAGGGAACGCTGGAGGGAAGGGTGGAAGGAAGACTGTAAGGTGATTATCTGGCCTCGATCTGATCATCCAGAAAACGGAGGCGTTTATAGTACCACAGCTTGGGCTCCTGTACTTCATCTGCTGCTGCTCCTGACCTCCGAGTAGCACGGACCTGTATCAAACGCTTCTTGTAAGCATTCCTCATGTTATTGATTTTATTGCTTATCATGGTGGAAGTTAGCTCTGGTATCCAGGTCTGCATATAAGTGACCAATTGAACAATTGTTGCCCTTCGAACATTCTTGTTAGAATAGGATGGATTTCTGATTTCCCACAGGTTTTTTAAAGTTCAAAATTTGTTGATGAATCGCATCATATTCTCGGGCTAAAAAATCCTCTGCCAGGGCCCGTTGTCGCTCATCCATTTTTTTCAGCTGGTCAGCAAGGTAGGTGCTGTAGCCCTCAACAGGGTTAAGGGGGCCATCATGATGGAAGCTGCCTCCCTATTGACCTGCAGACACTCTTCCTCCAGCTGGGACATGCGCCTCTGTCTTTTTTTTGGTTTGTTTACAAAGAAATATGGTCTGGCATAGCAATGACCCCCCTAGCAGTGAAGTACTCCACGTATAGATCACAGACATCTCGAGCAGTTCGGGGGCCAATCCAGTACGGCCAGTTTCCAGGCCAGTCAGGTTCTCAGATGATTGTCTGGCCTCAGGCCAAATGTTTGAAAGGTAGGTCTCTGAATGCCTGTGCAAATAATTATGAAAAATGCAGCAGGAAAAATTACAGTGTTCAGTTTATAGTCCGCTATGTGGATGGCTGTCTGGAACAGGCGGAATCGTCTGGACATTATCCCGAAGGCATTCTCGACAACCCTCCGGGCTCTGGACAGCCGGTAATTCAAAACCCCCCTCTCCAGGGTAAGAGTCCTCTGGGGAAATGGCATCATGAGGTGTGGTCCAAGCCCGAAAGCTACATCCGCGACAAATAACACAAAAGGGAGTGCCTCCACATTGTCTTCATCCCGTGGCAGGGCCAGGCCACCAGTCTGCAGACGGTGGGCAAACTCCATCTGCGCAAAGACTCCACCGTCGGACATCCGGCCATTCCTCCCCACGTCCACTTACAACAACTCATACTGTGCCAACACCATCAATACAATACTATGAAAACCTTTGAAGTTGAAATAGTATGACCCCGAACGGGGTGGCGGGACTATGTGGAAGTTTTTCCCATCTATTGCCTCTCCACTGTTAGAGAAGTCCTACCGCTGGGCCAATTGGGAAGCCACAGTCTGCCATTCCTGTGGCGTGGAAGGAAACTGTGGAGTCAAACAAAACTCCAAATTATTACTTTGGCACAAAAACAATGCAATCACAATACAAAAGACATCCTTGTCCAACATCAGTGTAACATTTATTAGTGGAGTGCTAATTACATGCCAGAACTAAAATAGGCCCAATTATCAGACTCCTCACCCTCTGATGGGCCATTAAACATTTTAAGGGGGGGTGTTTCTAGCTGAGTTTGGGCCCAGAAAAAATAAACCCTCTAGCACTCTGCCAAAATGGAATGAGAAAAAAAAAAAACATTGGGACACATTTTAAGGGGGGGGGGGGGGCAGAACTACAATGGAGCAGACAAAAAAAGTAGGAAACAGACTAGGCTAGGTGTGTTTGGGCCTAGGATAGCATGCTGGACAGGTTAGTGAAGGGAAATATGCATGTAGGCCAAAAAAGGAGCATTCAAAACTTATATCATGCATGGGGACAAAGGGGACATTCACAGCATATTACAATCATGGTAATTAGGGAATGATGCAAGAAATACAAGACATTAGCATACATTTAAGACATATATAGATTGTGATGTGAAAGGAGACAACTTACCTTAATATAGACCTTCTGTATCACTCGTATGATGGAAGAACACTTAAAGCAGAAAGCAACCAAGTACAGCAAGGCCTGAAAAGAACGAACTGAAAAACAGAAATCGAGCGGACAGGAACGCACTGCAAAACAGATACGACCTGACTGCAAGCACTGAAAAACAGATACGTACCCAAAAGCAAAAACTGCACCCGAGAAAACGATCTGCAAAGCACGGAGTCTGAAAAGCGCGAATCGGCTCTAACCAAACTTTTACTAACACGCGGTAACACAGAATCAGCAAGAGCAGACCCAAGGGTGGCGCCATTGGATATGACCTTCCCCTTTATAATGCCGTCATACGTGATTTACGTGACCGCGTTCTGACATGATCGGTTATTTAACCGATGGTGTGTGGGCGCGACGGACCATCAGTCAGCTTCACCGGTTAACCGATGACAACGGTCAATCAGACCGTTCTCATCGGATGGACTGATCGTGTGTACGCGGCATAAGAATTAACCTATGTTTAGATTAACACATACTCATTGGAAATATCAGAATTATTCATTTATCCAGATAGATAATCTTTTTGCGTGATATTGATTGATACCTGGGTCATTCCTGGAAAAAACAGTTAAAAAAAAAATATATATATATGTGTGTGAAAACAAAGTGCAACGCCTCTAAAACAGGAAATAAGAAGCACTCCCCCCCCCCCGTAGTAGGAGTGCTAAATGTAAATATAGTGAAATAAATCACTGGTTTCATCTGCTAAGACTTCAACTGGGGCATGATGAAACCGGTCGGGCACATACACTGGCCCCAGCCACTCCAATACTGTGCAAACTTTCTTTCTACTTTTTACTTGATGTGGACGTTTTATATGTTTTTTATTCTTGTGGATGGAATTTTTTCTATTTGAATACATTTTTTTAGTCTTTTTTTACACTATGAGGAGGCATCCTCTTTTGTTTTTTCTTTCTTCCTGTGTTTGGCGTTCATCTTATACAGTTTAAATGGGAAAGTGATATTTTCCATCACGACAAGGGGATTGCAGCAGGTTGGAAAATTCAATCATTTACCGTGGATATCTACACCCGGGTGGAAAGCGAGGAGCTTGACAACACAACCATCCAGACCAGTCATTGGGCTGTCCATGCTTACCAGACCCACCGCCATATGGTGTTTTGGGTCCACCAAATCCGGTAAGGGTATTTAATTCTTCTCTGATCGGATGGTGTTTTTGTTCCTGATGGAAATTTTCTCCACATGTATTTTACAAGGAACCACGCTTCATACCCGGTGTATATTTTGATGTTATTTCACTGTCACCCTTTAATGGACAATTGTTACTTTGTCTTTTGGGACACTTGCACTATTTGTGATTATTTTATTCACATATCATTGTTGATGGACTTATCATTGTGATTCTTTTTTTGCACACTTGTGATTTATTTCACTATATTTACCTTTAGCACTCCTACTACAGGGGGAGTGCTTCTTATTTCCTGTTTTAGAGGCGCTGCACTTTGTTTTCACATTTATTACATTTATCCTTTTGTTGTGGTGGCAGCCACTACAGATTCCACATACACTCTTATTGGATGAGCGCAGTATTTATTATATATATATATATATATATCAATACATATTTTGATATTCATGAAGATTCCTGATCACCTGATATTTGGAACTCTGAGGTCGCAAGAAGTAATTCCTCTTTAAGAGTATCCATCCGGCAGCCATCTTAAAAATTCTGGTAACCAGCAATCCAAACCAATAGCTATTTTGGAATGGATAATTATGTCATGTTGATTTTATCTTGAATTCATTTGCGTTCTCTAAAATATTGAATTATTGAACGTTATACAATTTATAATTATTCTCCCGAATCAATAACCACCTTGTAGTTTTTCCTGTAAAGATTCCATTTTTTATTATATTTTTCTTTTCGCATAGTTCCCATTGTTATTGACAAAACAAACGTCTAATTTATTTTACATTGTCAACCATTTACTTACCTGCCGTATAGTAACGGTTGGACGTGTGAAATACAGACGGTTCTGTTTAAAGTGGAGTTCCACCCATAAATATAACATTACATCAGTAGTTTTAAAAAAATGTCATTAGTCCTTTACGAAAAAAGATTTTTTTTTTAGATGCCTTCAAAGTGTTGTTGCTAGGCAGAATAGTTAATCTTCCCACTTCCTGCACCTAGGTGCTTAATGCTTCCTAACCTACACCGCACAGACTCCTGGGAATGTAGTGGGTGTAACTTTCCAGGAGTCTGTGCACTCCCCAGTCTCAAAGAATCATGTGAGTTGGACAGCACAGGTGCTGAAACCTGATCTGACACTGCTTGTGCAGCACTGAGCATGTGCAAGATTTGCAAGGCTGAAATCCAGGAAGTCATACAGTCTGGCTTCATGATGCCCACACTTAAGATGGCCCCAGTCAATTTCTATTTTATAAAGTGTCTAAATGCTGTAACAACCTAACAAAACGGACCTTAGTTTACAGACTAACTTTACTAGAATACATTAGGCTTGTGTATTACAGGGGTATTTATATTTAAAAAGTGAAATTGTGGCCGGAACTCCGCTTTAAATTGTTATTTTCACAAGGTTATTGATTCTACCGAGAAGTTATCATGGTGGCATTACGCCAAAGGTACTACACTCCCATTTTGCGGGTGTGTCTACTGATATTCAAGATTTTTATGTAACGCAATCGCTATTTTAATTTCATGTAAACATTTGTTTTTGGTCAACCAATAGGCCTTCTACACACGTCCGAGAATCTCGTCAGGAAAAACCCATTGGGCCAGATTCAAGTAGCTATTGCGCCCGCGCAACCATAGGTTGCGCGGCGCAATAGCTGTTTTGCTCCTGCGTAGCGAATGCCCCTGATTCAGGAACATCGCTACGCGGACTGCAGCCTAGGATATGACAGACATAAGCCTCCTTATGCCTTCATATCTCAGGCTGCATTCTTGCGTTGGCCGCTAGGGGGCGCGGCCATTGTGATCGGCGTATAGTATGCAAATTGCATACTACCACCGATTCACAAAAGTTGCGCGGGCCCTGCGCACGCAAGGTACGGAGTTTCCGTACGGCGACTTTAGCGCAAGGTTGCTCCTGCTGTAGCAGGGGCAGCCAATGCTAAAGTATAGCCGCCCTTCCCGCTCGTGAAATTTAAATTTCACGTCGTTTACGTAAGTGAATCGTGAATGGCGCTGGACGCCATTCACGTTCACTTAGAAGCAAATGACGTCCTTGCGACGTCATTTGCCGCAATGCAGGTCAGGAAAGCTTCCCGACGGAGCATGCGCTGTTCGCTCGGCGCTGGAGCGCGCCTAATTTAAATGATTCCCGCCCCCGGCAGGATCATTTACATTAGGCGCCCTTACGCCGGGCTATTTAGCATATCGCCCGCGCAATTTACGGAGCTAATGCTCCGTGAATCGCGGGCATTTCAAAATATTTGCGTGGGCGCAGAGCAAAAATCGTTGCCCTTTGCCCACGCAAATATTGCGTGGATCTACCTGAATCTGGCCCATTGTTTTCTCTGACAAGATTCTTGGCAAGAAACTCTTGCCGCCGGAGTGCACTGATTTTCTTTTCAAAAGAACCGCGGTTCTCTTGAAAGGAAATAACGCGGTGACGCCATCGCGTATGACAAGCATGCGCTCGTCATATTTGATGCTGTCGCCGCCAACTTGCTTCACCCTACCTATGCCGTAGAAGCTACAGTGCATGCGTTGAAGTCATTTTGAGCATGCGCGGGTTTCCACGGCGACAGGTAAGTATAAACACTCTCGGGTTTCTCATCAGGAAACAGGCTGACAAGAATCTCGACGAAAAAAAAAGAGAGCAGGTTTTTCTCGTTGAGATTCTGGCCAGATTTCCAGATGGGAAACCTGAATGCCTCGTACACACGAACGGGAATCTCGGCAAGAAGCAGTTTTCTTGCTGGTTTTGCCGAGAAACCTGGGCGTGTGTACGAGGCCTTAGATGTAACTATTGCTTGACTGGTTGTGTATCTTAAAAATATCCTCGTGAAAAATTACTTAATAATGAATACTGTGCGGGAAAACTGTCCTTAAAAAGCACAACAAATGTAATTATTGATCTGCCCATAGTTACACTTTTTTTTCCCAATCAAATACTATTTATTTTATTTTCCAATTTACAACAAAAGAAGAACTCAAAACACACAAAACATTTCCACAAAACAAAAATAAAATAGTTACACTTTAGTGCCGACATCATAACATTTCCAGGGATAAGAAGTGTTCTTTGAAAACTTTACACCACAAAGAGATCTGTCCAATCAGAGTCATGAACCATTTCACTGCCAGCTCCGTACATCGTAGTGAACTGTTGCTGCAGCCACTGGGATTGCGTGTGACACTGACGCCCGATTGGTCACACACATCCCCAGTACTGGCGCTTCCCCACCATATTTTCCTGGCTCCGCCTTCCCATCTGCAGGCCCAGGACCGATGTTATTAGCTCTATCTGATTCCTCCAGTTCCAATTGCTGTATGGACTGTCTTTTTATTAACCTCCCTGGCGGGATGATTATTTCAGATTTTAGTTGCTGAAAGCGGTACAATTATTTTGCATGGAAATTTGGCGTTTTATATTGTAGGCCTGCAATTCTTAGGAATAACTCACTTAAATCTGTCCAAACAAGAGTCTAGTAGACATCTCGGGTATGGTAAAGTTTGAAAAACAAAATCATATATTATAATATAATAAATAACTATAAATTATTATAACAAATAATAATGTAATTATAATAAAAAATATTCAAAAATGTAATCAAATTAAAAACACTGAAATTTGCTGAGTTGCAGAATTGTCGCTGTCATTACTTTTATTGTTTGATGGCGAAATTCCCCACAAATCGCTATCGCTGCAAGTGATTCTAATTTATTATCGCTGTTTTCTAGTTGCTCTAAAAGCACTTTTGATGTAAAGGGACACTTGTTGGTTGCTATGGACAATCTCCAGTTTCCAGGCAGAAAGAACAGTTTTTATTATATAAAAGTGCATGTAGGACACTGGACAGACCACTAGGGACAAAGGGGGTGTGTAAGATTACAGTATACTGTATTTACTTTTTTTAATTTGGCGCCGTTCTCCTCCCCCGCGCGTCGTAACGTCGCAGGGAACGGAGCTCGGCGGCACACAGGCACTGTGAGAATCAAGCGAGGACACGGCTCAATCACACAGCGGGGAGGCATCGCAGGATCCAGGGACAAGGTAAGTAACTCCCTGCCTGTGGACACTGCGAGGCGATCCCGAGTCTGGCTCGGGGTTACCGCTTTTGGTTCTGAAATTCCACCCCGAGCCAGACTCGGGAATATCACCAGGGGGTTAATAAATATCCCCCAAATAGGATCAATTCCCAATAAATCCAACACAGATGGCTCCTCAGTGAAAAAAACTGTTCCAATCATTCAATCTGGAAAAAATTCAAAACGGCTCCACCGCAATGAGCCACATAAACGGGGAGAGTGTGATACCGTTTTTATATAAAAGCTTTGCAGGGTAAAAGAGTGCATACAGGTAAGTACACACACAGCTATGAATGGAGGCAGCGGCCGGGTTTATCACAGTGAGAAATATACACCCCGGCATGCAATATACACCCCCCGGCATGCAATATACACCCCGGCATGCAATATACACCCCGGCATGCAATATACACCCCGGCATGCAATATACAGCCCGGCATGCAATGTACACCCCGGCATGCAATATACCCCCCGGCATTTAATATACACCCCGGCATGCAATGTACACCCCGGCATGCAATATACCCCCCGGCATGCAATATAAACCCCGGCATGCAATATACACACCGGCATGCAGTATACACCCCGGCATGCAGTATACACCCCGGCATGCAATATACACCCCGGCATGCAATATACACACCGGCATGCAATATACACCCCGGCATGCAGTATACACCCCGGCATGCAATATACACCCCGGCATGCAATATACCCCCCGGAATTTTTCCTGATTGATCCTATTTGGGAGAGATTGTGGGCCAGATTCAGAAAGATCAGCGGATCTTTCTGCTGGCGTAACGTATCTTATTTACGTTACGCCGCTGCAAGTTTTTCAGGCAAGTGCTTTATTCACAAAGCACTTGCCTGTAAAGTTGCGGCGGCGTAGCGTAAATCGCCCGTCGGAATTCAAATTCAGCGGGTAGGGGGGCGTGTATCTTTTAAATTATGCGCGTCCCCATGCCGAACGAACTGCGCATGCGCCGGCCGCGACTGAATCCCAGTGCGCATGCTCCAAATGACGTCGGCAATTCATCATGCTTTCGACGTGTACGTAAATTACGTATATCCGTATTCGCGAACGACTTACGCAAACTACAAAAACAAACTCAAATTTTGTCGCGGGAACGACGGCCATACTTAACATTGGCTGCGCCTCATAGACCCAGGGGTAACTATACGCCGGAAAAAGCCGAACGCAAACGACATTAAAAAAAGGTGCCGGGCGGTCGTTCGTTTCTGAATCGTCGGAACTCCTCATTTGCATATTCCTTGCGTAATAATACGGAAGCTCCACCTAGCGGCCAGCCTGGAATTGCAGCCTAAGATCCGACGGTGTAAGTTACTTAACCACTTGCTTACTGGGCACATATACCCCCCTCCTGCCCAGGTGAAATTTCAGCTTTCGGCACTGCATCGCTTTAACTAACAATTGCGCGGTCGTGCGACGTGGCTCAAAAACAAAATTGACGTCCTTTTTTCCCCACAAGTAGAGCTTTCTTTTGGTGGTATTTGATCGCCTGTGCGGTTTTTATTTTTTGCGCTATAAACAAAAAAGTGAGACAATTTTGAAAAAAATACAATATTTTTTACTTCTTGCTATAATAAATATCCCAATTTAAAAAAAAAATAACATTTTTTTTTCTCAGTTTAGGCCGATACGTATTCTTCTACATATTTTTGGTAAAAAAAAAAAAAAATCGCAATAAGCGACTGGTTTGCGCAAAAGTTATAGCGCTTACAAAATAGGGGACAGAATTATTTTTTTTTAATTATTTTTTTTACTAGAAATGGCGGCGATCTGCGATTTTTAATGGACTGCGACGTTATGGCGGACACATCGGACACATTTTTGGCGCCATTCACATTTATACTGCGATCAGTGCTATAAATATGCACTAATTACAGTATAAATGTGACTGGCATTGAAGGGGTTAACACTAGGGGGTGAGGAAGGGGTTAAATGTATCCCTGCTTAGTGTTCTAACTGTGGGGGAGGGGGGGTGACTGGGGGGGTGACCGATCTATGTCCCTATGTACAAGGGACACAGATCCGTCTCCTCTCCAGAGACAGCACCGCTGTCTCTGTGTAAAACGGCAATGAGAGATGATCTCATATGTTTACATATGAGATCCTCTCTCATTGGCCGCACAGATCGCCTCGCGAACGGCCACTCTGATTGGCCGTTCGGGGCGATCTGTAATTGGCTGTGTCCGAGGGACACGGCCAACACAGATTTTCCCCGCAGCGCGCTCTGGAGCGCGCGCGGGGACCGCCCTAAGGGGCGGCCGTCAATTGACGGCGGTTTGGAAATTGGGATCCGCACTGTAGCCGTCAATTGACGGCAGGCGGATCCCAAGTGGTTAAACCTGTCGGATCTTAGGGATATCTATGCGTAACGCGATTCTATGTATCAGGCGCATAGATACGACCGTCGGAACTCAGAGATACGACGGCGTATCAGGAGATACACCGTCGTATCTCTTTCTGAATCCGGCCCTGTATTAAGAAGGATCCTGAGAGAATCTTTATATGCCTGAAGGTCAACTATGGCCGCTTAAATCTGGTGAGCGCATTTTGATTGTCACTTCGGGTGAAGCACTTTAATATGCACGTTGCACTTTCTGAGAGCACGGTGGTTGGAGCTTAAATGTGGAACACAGCAATCTCGCTACCAGATCTACATTTGCAATTATTTATACTTTTTTTTTGGATCTGCGTTTTTTTTTTATATATAATTTATTGGTGTTTATATGGACATTATTTACACTTGTTGCGCCCTTTTGTACCTTTCTTTCATAATTTACACAGTAATCAGTGCATTTTTATAGCACTGATCGCTGTATAAAGGTCAATGGTCCCAAAATAGTGGCAAAAGTGTCCGATGTGTCCACGACAATATTGCAGTCACATTAAAAAAATTAATCGCAGATCAATGCCATTACTAGTAAAATAATAATAATAATACTAATACTAATAATAATAAATTCCATAAATCTATCGGGTGCCAACAGTTGTAACCTCAAGTTTTTTTAAATACAATTTGACAAGTTTTTTTTATTTTGAGAAATGTCATTTTTTCTGCATGTTCTATGCATGCTACAGATGCGCCACTTTACAGGCAGACTGAGGGGACCCCCAGGCACTATATTTAGCCACTTGCCAACCAGCCAAAGTATATATACTGCAGCAGGTAGGCTCTTTTGTGAGAGACGACGTACCTGTATGTCATTTCGTGCAACAGATCCAGAGCGTGCCCCGGCGGCAGTGCGGGAGCCGACATGAATACCCGGCAGCTGTGATGTCCCCCTGCCACCCATGGAAGCAGAATGTGCGATTTGCCTATGTAAACAAGGAAGATCCCTGTTCTGACAGGAGAGTAGAGAGATATCTGTTGTTCCTAGTGATCAGGAACAGCAATCTATCTTTACTCCCTGTTAGTCCATTCCCCTCATAGATAGAAAGCACCTCCCTAGGGAACAATTAACCCTTTGATCACCCCTAGTGTTAACCCCTCCTGCCAGTGCCATTTATACAGTGATCCGTTTTTTAGCACTGATCACTGTATTGGTGTCTCTGGTCCCCAAAAAGTGTGACTTAAGCCCTGTACACACGATCGCTTTGTCTGATGAAAACAGACCGATGGACAGCTTTCATCGGACAAACCGATCGTGTGTGGGCCCCATCGGTTTGTTTTACATTGGTGAAAAAAAAAAAGAACATGTTTTCAATTTTCCTATGGATAAAAAAAATTATTGAAAAAAAAGATCGTCTGTGTGGAAGTCTATCGGTCAAAAATCCATGCATGCTCAGGATCAAGTCGACGCATGCTCTGAAGCATTGAACTTCATTTTTCTCAGCACGTCGTAGTGTTTTACGTCACCGCGTTTTGGTACGGTCAGATTTTTGACTGATGGTGTGTAGGCAAGACTAATGAAAGTCAGCTTCATCGGATATCCAACGAAAAAATCCATCGCATTAGATCGTGTGTACGAGGCTTTAGGGACAGATTTGTCCGCTGCAATGTGGCATTCCTGCTTAAAAAAAATAAAAAAATAATTGCTGATCCCCATCATTACTAATAAAAACAAAAAAAGTCCCTAAATCTTTCCCGTACGTTGTAGACGCTATAACTTTTGCACAAACCAATCAATATACGCTTATTGGAAATGTTTTTACCGAAAATATGAAGAAGAATGCGTATTGTTTTTTACATTTTTTATTGGATTTATTATAGCAGAAAGTAAAGACATTTTTTATATAAAAAACACACTGTAAATAAAAGAAAAACACACAAAACAAATGTTAAAGCCCCCAGTTCCCACATACATGCACATCATGCAAATGGCAGCTTCAGGTGCGGTTATGTAGGAAAACAACAATCACACCACACATATCGCTGCACACACCAGAGGGAGAGGAATGACTCTAGGGACATCATTCATGGAGAACTTCTTATGCCGCGTACACACCACCGCTTTTCATGGCGAGAAAAATTATATTTTTTTTAATTGGTCATTAAAAACGGTCGTGTGCAGGCTCCAGAGCATTTTTCTAGTCGAAGAACATGCGCTATTTTTTCTCGTCGCTTTTCACGTCGCCGTTTTTCTCATCGTGAAAAACAGTCGTGTCTAGGCTTCAACGATGGGGAAAAAACACGCATGCTCAGAAGCAAGTTATGAGATAGAAAATTAGCATAATCAGCCCAAAGGGTGGCGCCTTCCAAATGGAACTTCCCCTTTGAATGAATGAATGAATGAATGAATGAAAAACTTATATAGCGCGGCGCATGCGAACTGAATCGCCTCTGGGCGCTAGTTGTTCGTGTCTCAAGACATCAGAAGAGCAGAGTTTTGATCTGCTTTCTGAAAGACAGGTGGTTTTCCTCCAACCGAATGCTGGTTGGTAAAGCGTTCCATAGCCTAGTACCTTGAAAAGCAAACCTTCTTTCTCCTTTGGACTTGTATTTGGTTTTTGGAACCTTGACCAGATTTTGGTCGGTGGATCGCAGAATGCGGTTGGAATTGTGAGGTTCGATCTTGTCGCAAAGATATTGCGGAGCCTTCCCATGGATGCACTTATGTGTCAGGCAGAGTGCCTTTATAGTGCCGTTGTACATGTTGTACGTCGCCGCGCTTTGCTCGAGCATTTTGTATCACGATCGTGTGTATGCAAGGCAGGCTTGAGAGGAATCACATTGAGAAAAACTTTGTTTTTTCCATGACATGAAAAACGGTCGTGTGTACGCGGCATTAAACTGATGATCTGGAAAGACTTTTAAAAGCGTCACCTATGGGCAATTTTTGGTACTGAAGTTTGTCACCATTTCACAAGCACATGCGACTTTTACACCTTGACATGTTTGGTATCTAGATTCAAGGCAGAAACATCAAATGTTATATCTGACCAAGAAATTGGGTAATATATTGTTTTTGTGTGACCTAAAATTACCTTTAATGTATTTATACAGAAAACATGCATTTGATAAACAGCTGCGCTAATATCCTGTGACATAAAAAAGCAAATACCACCATTTTATTCTCTAGGGTCTCTGTTTTCACAAAATAAACAATGTTTGGGGGTTTTTAGTAATCATCTGGCCTAAAATGTGAATTTATCCATGTGCATGAAAAGACAAAAGCAACTCTGACAGTGAAAGAAACAACATCAGCAATGTATAAAATTATTATGAAAACTATAGTAACAACTAATGGCTTAAGAAGAAAACCCACCATATTACTCAACCGAGTTCCAACTCAACCCCTCCAAGAAAATGGACCCCACTTCCTCCCACCCAGGTGCCAGTTGGATCTCCTTTACCTTGTGTAGATATCTCCTTCTGAGATCCTCATGATATAAAATAAATGTACAACACTCTCTATGTGACACCAGTGCCACATAGAATGTCAGGGACCACCATGTCAGGTACCACCATGTCAGGTACCACCATGTCAGGGACCACCATGTCAGGGACCACCAGTGCAGAGCGGGATTATTATCAGTTATTACTTGTATATACACAGCAGGGATCTCCCGCAGTGTCTGATATTGTTATATGAGAACGCTGAGCAATGATGCCCCGCCCCCACTGTTATTATGATTGACAGCGCACTGTTCTTATAACTTCGGGGGTGGGACATCAGCATTGGTGTGCTTGTATATTATACCTGACACAGTGGGATATCCCTGCTGTGTCATACAATTACTGATTATAATCCCGCTCTGCACAGAGATAGCAGGCAGGGGTGGGGGTGGTGCGAGGGGGTGGGGATAGAGCGAAGGGGGATGGTGTGGAGGTGAAGTGGAGGGGCGGTGACTGGCAGGAGCAGAGGAGGATGAGGGAGGATAGAGGAGAAGGAGGGCACCTCCTCCATGAGCGGCACAGACCGGGGGCTGTGAGACCCCCTCCGCCCACAACATGTCTGCTTCCTTCTGCTCGGCTTTCAGAGGACTACAAGGGGGCGTGTCAGACCGCTGGCTGAGCTCAGGAGAGGGAAAGCAGCCAGCAGTCTTACAAATAGGAAGTCAGCAGGCAATAAAGTTTTTTCAGCAAGTTCAGCAGCCTATTACAGGGGAACTACAGATCTCAGAAGAACATGGATGGCAAAGTAGGTGAATGTAGGAGATCAGCAACAAGGACATGGAAACAAAATTTGGCCGGAGTTCTGCTTTAAGGTTTAAACCACCATATAAATGAAAACTGACAGTTGTAAGAAGCCCCGGCAGTGTTACAGTATATGGTGTTTCCCATCCCCTCCAAATAGCTTGGCCTTCTAAAGGAAGTATAATAAAACAGATCTACTGGGAGGGTCAACAGGTAATAAAGGGGAAACTTGGGAAAAACAAAAACATGAATAACAGATTGCACCATTTATGGAATTAGTTACACTTTAGTGCCAACATCATAACATTTCCAGGGATAAGAAGTGTTCTTTACAAACTTTACCCCAAAAAGAGATCTGTCCAATCAGTCATTAAAGTGAACCCCATTCAGAGGAATTTCAGCCTCCTAGTGAAAGTATGAGTACTGTTGAATGAATCCCATAAACAGCAGCAACTCAGTGTTGTAAGTCCTAATAATAATAATGTTTACACTTATATAGCGCCAATTACAGCGATGCCGCTGTGTCTAAGTGCTGATAATGGTTGTCATTATTATCCAACTCAATGGTACTCATTTTACCGACCTCGGAAAGATAAAAGGCTGAGTGGACCCCACCAGGATCGAACCTGCAACCCTTGGGGCAATCACAGACTGCCGCAAAGGAGCATTAGCCCCCTGCGCTATCTTACCAGCTTGGGAAGTTGCTTTCTCACTGAACAGAGACTTCTCCCTGGCTGGTGTCCCAACTACAGACCTGCCTGTAAAGCTGTCATCTATGAGGCCCCGTACACACGACAGAGTTTCTCGGCAGAATTCACCGAGAAACTCGGTCAAAACCCGGATTCTGCCGAGAAACTCTGTCGTCTGTACAGTTTTGGCTCGATGGAGCCGCCGAGGAGCTCGACGAGAAAATAGAGAACATGTTCTCTATTTTCTCGTTGTTCTATGGGAGAAGGCGTCCCGCCGAGCTTCTCGGCGGCTTCATCCCTGAACTCGACGAGGAACTCGACGTGCTTGGCACGTCGAGTTTCTCTGTCGTGTGTACGGGGCCTCAGAGGAGAGGAAACACGGAAAGGAAGCATTGATGGTGAAGAGGGAGGGGGGACATGTAATGGGAGGTGTGGACAAGGTGGGCTTAGCTGGGGCCCTCAAGCCTGGCTGATGAAGTATCAACAGTCAGAAGAATTTGGAATGAGCTTTCATAATTTGGAAGGTTCGGCAAGATGCCACTTGACCACTAGTCTTTGTATGGCGGCAGTGTTGGTCATGTATTAGCTCAGGATCTGTCAATGAAGAAAACATTTGGGATCACAGCTCAGTTAGTGAATGATGAAATACATTACATGTTCAGACAAAGCTCCATGAAAAAAGGTAAACATGAGAAGAACGATGAAAACAATTAAGTCATGGGTGCTTATCTAAAAAAAAAAAAAATGTCAAAGGTAAAATATTTGCAGGCCTTCTAAGTGTGTGTCTGATGGAGATAAGAACTAAACTCAAAGTCTCCAATCATTACATTCCAGTTTGCTCACAAATTTGTGTTACTTTTTTTGAGAAGCATTTTATCTTTTCACTTCTTCCCTAGCTTGTGGGATAACATTGGGGCTGTGAAACTAATGGGATGCCCGCAACTCCTTTGATACCCCTTATTTCAGAGTTTCCTCTCTGCAGCTGAAGCTTGTAAATCCTCTGGTGATAGATGATGCCGACATTAACTGTAAAAGCTTTGTCACATTCAGAGCACTAAAATGGCTTCTCTCCAGTGTGAATCCTCTGGTGTCTGATAAGATGTGACGTCTGTGTAAAAGCTTTGCCACATTCAGAACACTGATATGGTTTCTCTCCAGTGTGAATCCTCTGGTGTCCGATAAGATTTGACTTCAGTGAAAAAGCTTTGCCACATTCAGAACACTGATATGGTTTCTCTTCAGTGTGAATCCTCTGGTGTGTCATAAGGGTTGACTTATGTGTAAAAGCTTTGCCACATTCAGAACATTGATATGGTTTCTCTTCAGTGTGAATCCTCTGGTGTGTCTTAAGGAGTGATGTCTGTCTAAAAGCTTTGCCACATTCAGAACACTGATATGGTTTCTCTTCAGTGTGAATCCTCTGATGTGTCATAAGGTGTGACTTACATGTAAAAGCTTTGCCACATTCACAACACTGATATGGTTTCTCTTCAGTGTGAATCCTCTGGTGTTTGATAAGGTGTGACTTCTGTGTAAAAGCTTTGCTACATTCAGAACACTGATATGGTTTCTCTTCAGTGTGAACCCTCTGGTGTCTCATAAGTATTGACTTATGTTTATAAGCTTTGCCACATTCAGAACATGGATATGAATTTTCTCCAGTGTGAACCCTCTGGTGTATGGTAAGATCATTTTTGGTTGTAAAAGCTTTGTCACATTCAGAACACTGATATGGCTTCTCTCCAGTGTGAATCCTCTGGTGTGTGATAAGATTTGAATTGTGTGTAAAAGATTTGTGACATTCAGAACATTGATATGGTTTCTCTCCAGTGTGAACCATCTGGTGTCTGATAAGATGTGACTTCAATGTAAAAGCTTTGTCACATTCAGAACACTGATATGGCTTCTCTCCAGTGTGATACCTCTGGTGTGTGATAAGCTGTGACTTAAATGTAAAAACATTGTCACATTCAGAACACTGATATGACTTCACTCCATTATAAACCTCCTGGTGTGTGATACGTTCTGCCTCCATTGTAAATCTTTATAACATTCCAAACAAGAAATATCTTCTGAAATGACTCCTCTTATGTATACATGGGTTGGACTTTACTGTAAAGTCATTGTCACTTCCAGAACACTGAAATGACTTCTCTCCTGTTGTCCTCTGAGGCGGGATCGATGTTGAAGAGAATTCAGAACAACATTTAGAACACGGATATGACTTGTGTCCTGTGTGAATCCTCCAGTGAATTGTGATAAAGACTTTCAGTCACTTCAGACACCCATATGGCTTCACTTCCCATGTGACTTTGTTGTATTGATGAATTCCAACATGATAGAAAACTCGATTCCTCAATCCACCTGTACAGAAAAAAAAGTCAGAATTCTATAAAAAGAGCTGAATAAAGTTGTTTTCTTTTTAACATTCATTATTAAATGTATCTAATATATAGAAACAATATATACAATATTATTTTACAGAGGACAATATATTATTCCCATTGGCTGATAAAATGTACATTTTATTACAATTTCTATCGGGAGAATCTCATTCAGAGAAATGTGCTGCATAGTGACGGAGGAATGTTCTTGGGTTCAGATTTGTGGGGACTTTAGGCAAGACGTCTAAAGATCCAAAAAAATTTGCAGATTTAAATGCAAACCTCATTGAAATCAATAGGAGGCGAATCTTGAAAATCAATTCCCTGCATTTTCAAAGCGATTAATTATTCCTAATGATCTTCCTCACCCTTCAGAGATGTGGTGAGATCTTCCTTTCCTTTGATCTCAGTAACCCTGGAAATCCACAGAGACATTTCAGTGGGATAGAAGATCTCACCACGTTTATAAGGTGAATGAGTAGTGATATTTTATATAAAGCTTTAGAAAGGAGGGTCATGTGTAGAAGAAAAGCTGAAGAGTCATCTCTCAGGTGTATTCTGGGTAGATGTTTGGTAAGTCTTTAAATTTCTCTCCACAAAGGGAACAGCAGATATTCTATATATATATATATATATATATATATATATATATATATATATATATATATATATATATATATATATATATATATATATATATATATATATATATATATATATATATATATACACACTCCACTCTAAAAATGTTCTGGAGCTTGTTTGGGGCGATTGTTGCACATAGGGCAGCCCAGTCAAAATGAATGGTCTACCCTATGCGTGACGAGTGAGTGCGGCTTGACAGCTGAGTGACTCCATCCACTCCCTCCTATGTTCTTCTTTAAAGCTGGCCATACACTATGTAATCTGTACAATGTCCTTTAGTTGTCCCATCATCAGGTTGTATAGTGTATGGTGATCATTACAGAACCCAGGACACACTTCTCCTGATTACAATATTACAGCTCTATCCACATCGGCCGTTATCTGATCGCTCAGCTCATGCACACTCTGCCAAATGAACAATCTATAGCTGTGTATTTAGTGAGAACAGTGATTACTGATTGCATAGAAAAAACATGCACCTGATGAGGTGGGTGGAAGGGGGAGGGTAGATGGTGCAGGGTGTGTCCAGGAAGTAAAGGAGAAGTGATTATCCACTTAAGGACCAAGCTTCTTTCTGAGATTTGGTGTTTTTATTAGAAAATCAATTAGAACCCCCAAATATTATAAAAAAATAAATAAAAAATCCTAACACCCTAGAGAATAAAATGGCGGTCATTGCAATACTTTATGTCACACCGTATTTGCACAGCGGTCTTACAAGCACACTTTTTTTGGAAGTAAAGTTAGCCCATTTTTTGTATATTGTGAAAGATAATGTTACGCCGATTAAAATGATACCCAACATGTCACGCTTCAAAATTGCACCCGCTTGTGAGTTACAGAGGAGGTCTTTTGAGTTACAGAGGAGGTCTAGGACTAGAATTATTGCTCTCGCTCTAACGATCTCGGCGATACCTCACATGTGTGGTTTGAATACCGTTTTCATATGCGGGCGCTGCTCACGTATGCGTTCGCTTCATCACACACGCTCGGCGGGACGGGGCGCGTTTAATTTTTATCTTTTATTTTACCTTTTATTTTTTACACTGTTCTTTAAAAACAAAAACAAAAAAAGTGTCACTTTTATTCCTATTTGTAAGGCGTTAGCTCAGTAGCGGGGGGGGTGTGACCCCCTGGATGGGATCACTACACACTGAACGATACAGAGAAACAGCCGAAGACAAAAACAAAGAATTTGGTTTATTCTTCCATCTTGCTGGAAACAAGTGCAAGCATCCAAACAGCATAAACAAAATAAACCCTGGCCACTTGGGGCGACTACCTTCACCACGCAGGAACCTATCTATGGAGTCCGGCACAGCCTAGTGCTGAGCAGACACTGCTGGTCATACAGCAGAAAAACAAATAGGGCCAGATTCTCAAAAGAGTTACACCGGTAAATCTACAGCTACACCGGCGTAATTCGAAAATCCCGCCGGTGTATCATTGTTTTGTATTCTCAAAACAAGATACGCCGGAATTAGGCTAGGATCCGACGGGTGTAAGTCACTTACACCGTCAGATCCTAAATGCAATACTATGCAGGCCGCTAGGTGGCGTTTACATTCAGGTCTCATTTGACTATGCAAATGAGCCTGATACGCCGATTCCCGAACGAATTTGCGCCGCCTCGTCGTCGTTTACGTCGTTTCCGTAAGCGTAAGGTTACCCCTGCTATATGAGGGGTAACCTTACGCCAGTCCGCCGTATGCCATGTTAAGTATGGCGTCAGGTCCGCGTCGTCTTTTTCCGTCGGTTACGTCGTTTTACTAAGTCGTTCGCGAATACGACTTGACGTCAATGACGCTCACGTCGGCGTCATTGACGTTTTCCGTCGTGAGCTAGAGCATGCACACTGGGCTATTTTTACATCTGGCGCATGCGCAGTTCGATTGGCGCGGGGGCGCGCTTAATTTGAATACAAGCCGCCCCCTTTGAATTACGCGGCCATACGCCGGGCCATTTACACTACGCCGCCGCAAATTACGGAGCAAGTGCTTTGTGAATATGGCACTTGCTCAAGTAATTTGCGGCGGCGTGGTGTAAATGGCTTACACTACGCCAACGCGGAATCTATGAGAATCTGGCCCATAGTCTTTTTGATTTTTATCACACAGAAAAATCAACAGCACCTCACCTCTTCAGAAGTATTTCTGTTCACTGCTCTCCTTCACTCAAAAAGCCTCAGGATGCAGCCTGGAATACTTATAGAAACCTTAATTGCCTCATTCTGAACAGCTGAAGTTTTCCAACGCCCTTAAACCTTTCTGGCTACTTCTGCAGCCGACACCCGATAATAATTGGTGTATTGTCTAAACAAGGCAGAAATGCATCTCCCGTCTGTGACAACACCCACAGATTTACCTGACTTCCTTTCACACATTGTAATAGAAAAAAGCATGACAGGTCCTCTTAAATATGAGATCTGGGGGTCAAAAAGACGTCACATCTCATATTTACATAAAAATACAATAAAAAATACAATTGTAATTTAACAAAAATCTCAAAAAAATTTCCCTTTAAGATCTATGGGCGGAAGTGATGTTTTGACGTGGCTTCCACCCTGCTATGGTATGGAGACGGGTGGGTCATCTTCCCCTCACTCATCTCCATACCCAGCAGATAGATGCGATTGCCTCCACCGCTACCGACAGCTCCGGTTAGCTGCAGAGGGCACGGGAGAGTGGCGGGAGGGGGAGGGCCCTCTCCCGCCACCGATAAAAGTGATCTTGCTGCGAATCTGCCGCAGAGACCACCATTATCGGAAACCGGACCCCCGGCGAAGAGGAGGATACCGGGGTTATAGAAGCAAGCTGCTGCCATAACAGAGATATCCCTCTTCAAACAGCCGATGTATATCGGAGTGCGGAGGTCCGGAAGTGATTATACAGCCAGCTGGACACTGAGGTGGGGGGTGCAAGATAAATAGAAATAAGTACATTAATTGTATATTGGTACATAGGGGGGGCTGGGATTCAGGGGGGGCTTATCCTTTAAGTCAGCAATGTGAGGGGGTGCAGTGTTTGGGATGCACAGTGTTTATAGATTAGTGAGGGGGAGGGGTGAAAGGACGCAGTGAGGGTCTGCGACAATAAAGACCGCTCTTGGACAGATTGCCTGGTGAGGTCTAATGACCACAAAGCTACAATATAAAATGTCCCAGAAGGGGGCGCTCTGTCAGGGGGGGGACAGAGAAGAGCGATCTGGAGATCTGACCTCGGAAGGAACAGTAATGGGAGGTGTACTGTAGATCTGCTTCATTGCCGGGTTCACCTCCATTACCACCAACAAGTGATCTTCCATATACCAGCAAAGACAAGTGTGACCCCAAATCTCATCCAGTCACCTTACATGAGAACATGTCCCCCCATCCCCCATCCTGTGTCAGGGTGCATAAGGAGGATCTAGTCTGCCGGTCTGTAGTAAGTATGGTGGAGAGGAGGGGGAGGGGTATTAGGAAGGTCATGTATGTCAGCTGTGCTGGATCATTAGAGGCCCCAGACCTGCAATCCGGACAGTTCAGTGTACAGACAGAGGGGGGATTTACTAAATAGGATGTTCAAAGAAATTTTCCCCAGAGATCAGTGAATGTGGTGAAATGTCACTTTGTAATGAATATCCAATCACGTGCAAAGAAATAAAACACATGGAGTTTTACTTACACGTGATTGGATGATGGAAGTCAGCAGAGCTCCGCCCCATTCACTGACCCCTTGTCTACCAATGTACATTCTTTATCCTTCTGGTATTCAAAAGGTTAATAGAGAAAAGAGCTTTGTATTATTCTCAGCCAGTGATTGGCCGTCATGTAGAAGTGATCGGGGCAGCTGGAGAACCGGCCAATCACAATACAGAGAATGTGTCACCCCTCCCCCTTCTGTTCCCTGGTGTGTTTCATCCGATAGGTCCAAGATGGAGGAACATTGATAAACCACTATAGCTTGTCAGGTAGGAGGAGCTTGGAGAACATCCCATCCCCCGATATCCTCTGTCATGAATGACAAGAATTGTGTCACCTCCGGGGTCACCGCTGTCATTCCTGACTACTGTAGCTGGTCATGTACAACACAATATATAGAGTAGAGGGGTCAGCACTATTGTAATGTACAACACAATATATGGAGTAGAGGGGTCAGCACTATTGTAATGTACAACACAATATATAGAGTAGAAGGGTCAGCACTATTGTAATGTACAACACAATATATAGAGTAGAGAGGTCAGCACTATTGTAATGTACAACACAATATATAGAGTAGAGGGGTCAGCACTATTGTAATGTACAACACAATATATAGAGTAGAGGGGTCAGCACTATTGTAATGTACAACACAATATATAGAGTAGAGAGGTCAGCACTATTGTAATGTACAACACAATATATAGAGTAGAGGGGTCAGCACTATTGTAATGTACAACACAATATATAGAGTAGAGCGGTCAGCACTATTGTAATGTACAACACAATATATAGAGTAGAGGGGTCAGCACTATTGTAATGTACAACACAATATATAGAGTAGAGGGGTCAGCACTATTGTAATGTACAACACAATATATAGAGTAGAGGGGTCAGCACTATTGTAATGTACAACACAATATATAGAGTAGAGCGGTCAGCACTATTGTAATGTACAACACAATATATAGAGTAGAGAGGTCAGCACTATTGTAATGTACAGCACAATATATAGAGTAGAGGGGTCAGCACTATTGTAATGTACAACACAATATATAGAGTAGAGGGGTCAGCACAATATTATAGTCATAGTGCCCCTTATACTGCTGCTCAGGGGGGACAAATGATTTGGGTCTGTGGTCAGCAGGATGAAAACAATGTTCAGCCATAGTGGTCAGTGGGAGGAGTCTGATGTTACAGACTATGGTATCGGGGTACAGGGATGTGGGGGGTCAGACAACACACGGGGTATCACCTTCTGTTGTATATCCACAGAAATCACCCAGCACGCTGGCAGATTGTCAGGAGAACCCCAAGTTCCCACCCCAGACAGGGGTAACAGCTGTATAACAGCACACACACTCTATTATCCCACCACTGCCACACACATGACAAGGAGGGAAGCCCCACGGGAACTAGAAAACCAGGAGAGGACCTTGTTTGGTGGAGGAGGGAAGGAGAGGGAGATTATTGGTAGCCAGTAATACCAGCTGTGATAGACTTGGCACAGCCTGCAATACCTCTGATCACCACTAGAGGGAGACTCCGCCCATATCTAGCTGGCTGACCACACACAGGCAGATACAAATCTTACATACAATCTGAACTCTAATGCCCTGTACACACAAGCGGAATTTCCGCCAGCAAAAGTCTGATGTGAGCTTTTCATCGGAAATTCCGCTCGTGTGTACGGGGCATAAGGGTTGGGGGTCAGTCTAGTAATCAGCACACACTTCTGGGGTTCCTCAGGCACCTCTACAAGCTAGAATCCTTGTGTTACTCCCTCTTCCTGCTCCCCATGTACACCCCACACCAGACACATGACAGGGGGCAGTGAGGGGAGAGGGGGGATTGGGGTGAACAGGGAGGCAGTTTGGGGGGGGCAGGGAAGTAGACAGGGAAGTGGAGGGGACAGGTGGGCAGTGAGAGGTAAGTGGGAGGAAAAAATGCCACTTTTCTGTGATCAGTGGGGGGAGGGGTTGTTGTTATTTGATAAAATAAATAGTGATCACTGAGGAGAAATGTTGAAAATCTAAAAAAAAGAACATAGGTGCTCAGTGGTGGGACAGGGGAGCAGGAGGACGGAAAGGGGGCATTGGGGGACAGGGATATAGACATTGAAGAGGGTGGAGACAAAGGGGTGGACAGAAGGGCAGTGTGGGGACAAAGGGCTGGAAAGGGGGGCAGTGTGGGGACAACGGGCTGGGCAGGGGGGCAGTGTAGGGACAGAGGGCAGGACAGGGGGCAGTGTGGGGGACAGGGTTTGACAGGGGGGTAGTGAGGGGAACACATAGGAGAACATGGGGCAGTATGGGGTTAAATGGGAGGACAAGGGGCAGTAGGGGGATAGAGAGGTGGATAGGGGGCAGTGGGGGGACAGAGGGGAGATGAGGCAGTGGGGTGAAACACAGGGCTGAACAGGGGGAAATGGGGGGACACAGGGGTGTACAGAGGGAATGTGGGGGGACACAGGGTTGGACAGGGACAGAGGAGATGGATAGGGGGACAGTATTGAGACAAGGGGCAGGGGTAGGACAGAGGGGTGTGTAGAGACAGAGGGCTGAACAGGAAGACAGTAGTGGGACAGAGGGGATGAACAGGTGAGAAGTGGGGGGACAGAGGGGAGGACAGGGGGGCAGTGGGATGGACAGAGGGCAGTAGGGAAAACATGGGCAGTAAGGGGTCAGAGGTGTGGGCAGGGGGACAGAGGTAGGACAGAGGGGTGGATAGGGGGCAAAGGAGTGGACAGGGGGCAGTGGGGGAACATAGGGGGAGGGGGTAGTGGCGGTAGACACAAGGCTTGACAGGGGGGCAGTGGGGGAGACACAGAGGTGGACAGAGGGGAAGTGAGGGAAACAGGGGTGTATAGGGGGCCAGAGGGGAGGACAAGGGGGCAGTGGAGAGGCAGAGGGGCAGAGGGGAAACAGAGGAGGGGACAGGAGGTCAGTGGGTGGATGGGTTGCAGTGGGGTGAATTAGGAAATGAATACCTGGCTGGTGGTGTCCTGGTCTGGAGGTTGATGTGGAGCTCCTCTGATGAGTCTTCTATGGTTGGGGTCCTCTCGGATGGTCCCTCTGGGCTCCTCTGATGAGTCTTCTATGGTTGGGGTCCTCTCGGATGGTCCCTCTTGGCTCCTCTTCTATGGTCGGGTGACTTCTGACTCTTCCCAGCACGGTGACTGGACATGAAGGGGGAAATCTCTCGGCTTCTCTTCCTCCGGCTCACAAGTGTCCACAATCAGGGGAAAGTTCTCCTCCGTGTCCCCGATGGAGATGGAGGCTTCTTGTCCTGGCTGAGAGGTGTGAGGGACGTTCTGTGTCTGCACTACGGATCTGGGAAGACTCCAATCACATTGTGAGCCAGCTTCCTCACAGGGGCTCCTCCCCCACAGATGCCTCAGGGCCATGCTGACTACAAACACAGTGTGGGGAGGGGGATCACAAAGAGGACCCCTCCTTCCATTCTCCCCTCTGAGGCAACACTGACTATAAACACAGGACAGGGAGGGGATCACAAAGAGGACCCCTCCCCCCATTCTCTGGGATGACACAATAGAATCTCATTCCAGATTGGTCATGTGAAGAAGGTTTGTTGGACGTTCTTCTGGTTAGTGGAGGGAAATGAACGTTGATTATTGAGCGCAGTGAGGAGAAGATTGGGAGGAGCAGGATGGGGAATTTCTCTCCAAGGAATGAATTTCTAGCAGTGAATGTGATTTTCATTCAGTAAATTCCATTCATTCCAAAATGTGATGATAAAAGGAAATGAAATGTTGATCTCCTTCTGAGCGCCATTCAACAATCCATGGAATGTAGTGAGAAGATTTCTCCTCCAATAATCTCTCGTGTAGGAGGAGCTTTCCCTTTCTTGTGTCCTCTTCCTTCCTCCCCTCATCACACTGGTGTCTTCAGAGAGATCCGGAGCTCTCACATCTCTCAGGACTCTCATATTGCACCCCCCGGGGGATCACCTCATACACATCCATTTCCCTCCACTAACCATAAGAGAAGGAGATTGTACGATTGTATGGGCAGCTGAACAGGGCGATGTTCCCGATGTTCTATGTTTTCCGTCACCATCAAAGAAAACAATGTGAGGTTGTATTGTTTGTGCCGATCGTTCCCACACCTTGTATAATATTACACGTGTAGCACTTCCCCCGAAGGAGCTGCTGGGGAAACAGAGGAGGGGACAGGAGGTCGGTGGGTGGATGGGTTGCAGTGGGGTGAATTAGGAGATGGTCCCAATTTCACTATTTGTGATCGGTTTTCCAAAAAGGAGGAGAACCAGGATAAGATATTTCGGGTGCCACGTTACCTCTATCTTCTCGCTGTCCAGAGCGGTAAAGAGACTCTGAAGAATTCCAATGTCCACACGATACACTTCTCTTTCTGGGATTTATTTGTAAAACTTAGTAGAAAATAAATTGGAGGGGTGGAAGGGTAAGTAGGTAGGTAGGTTCTTGCTTCCAGCCAAAAGTTCTCGTCACCACTCTAGCCAGAGTGGGTATTGCTCCCCCGGATAGGTCCCTCTCACTGGCCTAGCAGCCGGGATGGCTCACGGAATAAAGTCCAGTCTCTGCCACAGACCTTCCTTTATGAGGAGACACTTTTGGTCCAGAATCCCCTGACACAGGATTCAGCACCCGGATCTGAGTGAGTGAAAAATTTATATAACGCTGCACATGCGAACTGAATCGCCTCTGGGTGCTTGTTTGTCCATTTCTCCTTTGACCTCAGAAGAGGTGGGTCTTGATCTTTCTCCTAAAGGCCAAGTGGTTCTCCTCCAACCGAATGCTGGTTGGTAAAGCGTTCCATAGTCTGGGTCCTTGGACCGCAAATCTTCATTCTACTTTGGACTTGTATCTGGTTTTGGGTATTTGGAGTAGATTTTGGTTGGAGGATCGCAGAACGCGATTGGGGTTGTAGGCTTTTAGTTTTTCGCATAGATATTGGGGGGCATTTCCCAAAATACATTTATGTGTCAGACAGAGTGCTTTGAAAGTGATTCTGTCTTTCACTGGCAGCCAGTGAAGGCTTCTCAGTGAGGTTGAGATTGATTCCCAAGGTTTTTCCCAGTCACAAGACGTGCGGCCATATTCTGAATGACTTGCAGACGAGTGATTTGGTACTTTGGGAGTCAGAGGTAAAGGGCATTTGCATAGTCAAGTATGGAGTTAACAATTGTTCCCACCACGACTGCTATGTCTTATTTAGGAATAAATGGAATAAGTCTGCGTAGTAGACGTAGCAGATGGTGAGATCCGCTGACTACTGACCCTATTTGTGCATCCATTGTCATGTAGGTGTCGAAGATGACTCCGAGACTTTTGACTTTGGTGCTAGGGGTGATGATTTTGCCCAGAATGGGCGGGGCTATCCATGTTGTTGCCAGTTGGTTCTTACGATTGGCGTGAAACAGGAGAAGTTCTGTTTCCGAACCGTTGAGTTTAAGATAACTCTTTGTCATCCAGTTTTCTATCAAAGAGGCTCTTCTCTTGGTGATGATCTTGGAAAATTATACTTTTTGGCCTTGAAAATTTCTTTGTGATATTTTTTTGTTATTTCCTTGTAGATGGCGCGGTTTTCGTCTGTAGTGCTTCTTTTCCAAGCTGCTTCCGCTCTTCTGCATTCTTGCTTAAACAATGCCAGTTGGTCGTTAAACCAGCTGGAGTTGATTTTCCGGATGCAGGTTTTACGTTTGGGCGCTACTACGTCGGCTGACTGTAGTAGAGCTGTGTTAATGGCATCCAAGGTTTCCGTGGCAAACTGGTGTGAATGGATTGTTTTTACTTTGTTCCCTAATGTTGTTTTGAAGAGTTCCGAATGGAGCTTCTTCTGCGATCTGGTCCAGTGTGTTGTCACTGGTTTTAGTGTTTTAGTCAAAGAGCCATTTTTGGTAATCATGAATTTGATTACATGGTGGTCTGTCCATGGTAACGACTCATTTTCCAGAATTTTTATTTCTAGATCTTGTCTGAAAATAAGATCGAGCGTGTGACCAGAAGTATGTGTGGGCCCACATACTAACTGCTGCAGACCTAGTCCTTCCAAGTGGTCAATGCAGGCGAATGCCACGGGATCCTGTGAGGAGTTGGCCCAAAGGTTGAGATCCCCAAGCAGCAAAAGATGTTTGCTGTTTAGTGTATAAGTGGACATGAACTCTGTCAATGATGTGAGAAGCTGCGATTTAGGACCTGGTGGTCTATAGCAGAGTAGAATATGGATGGTCTCCTGGGGGTTTGTTTGAAGCTGTAGGGAGAGGTTTTCCATGAATGGAAGAGAGTTTTGAAGGACTGGTTTAGTGATCGAGAGGCAACTCTTATGGATCACTGCCAGGCCTCCTCCTTTTTGCCCCACTCTGTTTTCTGTTATTATGCGATAATTCTCAGGCACCAGTTCGTCGAGAATGGTGTTACAGTCAGCTGTGAGACAGCTTTCTGTAATGAAGAGGCAGTGTAAATCGCATTGTAGGATGAGATCATGAATTTCTGTTCGGTGTCTTACTGCTGATCTTGTATTGACCAGAGCGCATGATATGCACTTAGGTTTGGATAAGCAGGTGTAGTGTTTGACTGTCGTTCAGTCCTTAAGACTTTTTTGGTGGCGGCTGGTAATATTGAGGCCAATGACTTTAGTCTCCATATGGTTGCAGCCGAGTAACTCAGTTTAGTCATAGTTGCTGGCGCACTGGGGGGCAGATGCCGATAAGGGGGGGGGGTTTCAGTAAATGACTGGCGGGCGATTCACTGAATCCTACCTCCCTGGTTGATCCAGAGCAAGGCGATAAAACCCTGTCCGTGCTATGCCAATGTGCGTGGCAGGGGAAAAAATTCCTTCCTGACCCCCCTATTGGGCGATCGGACGTGGCCCTGGATCAAGTACTGAAAGGAGTAGAAAAGGGGCGGTTTAGGCTGGATAATCGCGGGAATCCACACTAGACCGCGGTTGAAGCCGCAGACTTTCCTGGCTGTGGATGCGGGTGCCACGAGCCCCTAGCAGGATAATATGGCCTCAGTGGTATCTGTGAGGGGGGGGGGACCGGCTGGGGTATCGGCCGAGAATGGAGGACCAGGGGGGAGCCGGAGAGTGCGGGGGGGCAGCCGGGAGAGAGCCAATGATTGCAGCCCTGCATGTCAGCCTGTCAGCGAGTGGGGGGGAGGGATGCAGCTCCGGGGTGTCTGGCGATGACTGGGGGATGCTGCTGGGATCAAAGGGGGGGTTTTATGTGCTGCTGGAGGTAGCTGGTGCGGCGCGCAGCTAGGCCGTGTGTGAAGCCGCGGCCTTTCCTAAACCTGGCAGCCGGGAATCGTTCCACGAGGAGACGAGGTGGCGCGAGGGGCACCGCCGCGGCTTATCCTGAAAAGGACGGCCGTCAGCGGAGCTCAGGGAGGTGGGATAGCCCTGTGCACAAGGGGCTTACCTTTGCCGTGGAAGGAGGGATGAAGGAGGGAGCCAGGGGAAGGCAGATCGCAAAAAGTCGGCTGGAGCTAGCGGAGAGCTGAGGTTGGGGGTTGGTGTGCCTGCGTGAGGACCCTGCCTGGCTGATTTAGTCCCTGAGGAGAGCCGACACGTGTTTGGAGCGTCCAGCTCTCGTTGCCCTAAGGTGAGCAGACTCGCAAGAGAGCGTCCTACTGCACCGCTAAGCTGGGAGAGCCTGGGGCGAAGATTGATCCTCAGCTTCAACAAACACTCTCAATCAAGGTGGTGTCATCTGTATTTTCAGACAGAGAGCTTGCATCAAGTCAGACACAAACTGATGGCCTTGATAGCTAATGAGCTCGGCCGGGAACCCCACTATGAAGATTCCCAGCAGAGCATCAGCGACCTTGTCTGTCCGGAGGCAGGAGAGAGCCACCGCCTCTGGATAACGCGTGGCATAGTCTATAACTGTCAGGATAAAATGTTTGCCTGAACTGCTAGGGATGGCCAAAGGCCCAACGATATCCACCGCCACCCTCTTAAAAGGTTTGTCAATCACAGGCAAAGGTTTTAGCGGAGCCCTGTGTACATCCCCTACCTTGCCAACTCGCTGGCAGGTAACATGGGACCGACAGTAGTCAGCTATGTCAGTGTGCATCGTAGGCCAATAAAAGTTATGTATCAACTGCCCTTGGGTCTTAGTGATTCCCAAGTGCCCTGCTAGGGGCACCTCATGAGACACTTTTAGTAGCTGTCCCCTAAATTGACTGGGTACAACCAGCTGCCTACTACTTGTGTCGGCCTCATTCCCCTCTGCAGGCAAACCTTCTCTGTACAGTTTTCCTTTGTCCCAGTAGACCTTTTGTTTGCAATTCTCTGCAGGGGCATTTTTTTGCATTGATACATGTCCCCTGGGGCAGGAGCCGGGCCCCCAAACACTTTTTATGCCAAAAACTTGCATATTAACCTTTACAATTAGCACTTTTGATTTCCATGTTCGTGTCCCATAATCTTTAGCAGTGTTCGCACAAATGTTTTGCCTGTTCACATGTTCTGCTGAAAACCGAACCGAGGGGGGAGGGTGTTCGGCTCATCCCTAGTGCTTTCACACTGGGGCGGGGGCGGGAGCGGTAAAGTGCAGCTAGTTTTAGCGGGGCTTTAATGTAGTTTTAGCGACGCTATTCGGCCGCTAGCGGGCGCTTTTAACACCTGCTAGAAGCCAAATAAAGGGTTAAAGTGGAGGTCCACCATAAAAATAATTACACCAAAATGCTACAAAAAAAGTGAAAACAAATGTTTTTACTTACCAGAAATAGCGGTTGCTATGCGGATCTTCCTAATCTGCCTCTTCCTAGTCCACGGCTGGTCTTCATCCTCGCGTTGTCTTCTGGGGAATGGGGCGCACTGCCTTCTGGGAACTGTGTGTATCCCAGAGAGCGGCTGCCCATTCATACAGTGCTGCGAGATTCGCGCATGCGCAATATGAAACGGGCAGTCAAGCCGCAAGGCTCCACTGCCTGTTTCCCTTAGTGAGGATGGGGGCGTCGGGACCTGCCACGATCGAGAGATCGGCCTCGGGGGGGACGACATCGCGGGCGCATAGGACAGGTAAGTGTCCTTATTAAAAAAAAATTGCAGGTGGAACCCCGCTTTAAATGCGCCCTGCATTGGGAGCCGTTTTTCATGCGCTTTACTGGCGATATTTTTAGCCCACAAGCGTCTGAAAAACACTCCAGTGTGAAAGGGGTCTAAAAGTGATAAAAAAAAATAATTTAAAGGGGCAGTTTAAAAATAAAAAAACTATAATAATTATTTATATAAACTATGTTGGTGTAATGTCTCCCTACATTGTAAAGCGCTGCGAAAACTGTTGGCGCTTTATAAATCCTGTATAATAATGATAATAATTAAAAAAAGATTTAAACTTGTAAACAAAAAGTGGCAGAAAAATCCCGGTCAGCAAGTGGTTAAAAGGGGGGAGGGGTTCTCTTTAGGTTGTAGTGAATGAGAAGCACATGGCACTGAATGACTCCAGATGTGAGCCCCCCTCCCCCTCTCTCTGTGTTTGTAGTCAGCATGGCCCTGGGATGTCTGTGAGGGAGGGGCCCCTGTGAGGAAGCTCAAGCTGGCTCACAATGTGATTGGAGTCTTCCCAGATCCGTAGTGCAGACACAGAATGTCCCTCACACCTCTCAGCCAGGACAAGAAGCCTCCATCTTCCATCGGGGACACGGAGGAGAACTTTCCCCTGATTGTGGACCCTTGTGAGCCGGAGGAAAAGAAGCCGAGAGATTTCCCCCTTCATGTCCAGTCACCGTGCTGGGAAGAGTCAGAAGTCACCCGACCATAGAAGACTCATCAGAGGAGCCCAGAGGGACCATCCGAGAGGACCCCAACCATAGAAGACTCATCAGAGGAGCCAAGAGGGACCATCCAAGAGGACCCCGACCATAGAAGGCTCATCAGAGGAGCCAAGAGGGACCATCCAAGAGGACCCCGACCATAGAAGGCTCATCAGAGGAGCCAAGAGGGACCATCCGAGAGGACCCCGACCATAATAGACTCATCAGAGGAGCCAAGAGGGACCATCCGAGAGGACCCCATCCATAGAAGACTCATCAGAGGAGATCCACGTCAACCTCCAGACCAGGACATCATCAGCCAGGTATTCATCTCTTACTGACCACTACTACCTTCCTATCCCTCTGGCGCCCCCCTGTTCCTCTGTCTCTTCAATGCATCCTGTCTACCCCTATCCTCCTGTCCTCTCAATTTTCCCTGTCCCCTTATTGCCCTCCTTCTCACCTCACTACCCCCCTGTACCCTATCCACTCCACACCCCCCTGTCCACCTCCATGTCCCCCCATTTTTACTCTTTCTACCCACTTGTCATCCCCCCCACTGCCTATTCCACCCCACTGTGTCCAGTCTTCCCCTCTACTCCCTTGTCCACCACATGGTTGCCTGTCCACCCACTGCCCCCAGTCATCTCCAATACACCCTCACCCCGTCTTTTACCTCTGAGCACTAGTGCCTCCTCTTGCTCCTTAGCACCTTTTACCCCAGCGCTTCTTCTATGAGCGCCTTCAGTATGTTTCCTATTGTTCCTACTAATCTATAATGCCCAACATTTCCCCTCCGTGATCAATTTTTGTTCCCCCTCTGATCTCCCCCACATTGACCACAGATAGCAGACATCCCCCCCTCCACTGTGACCACAGATAGCGGACATCCCCCCTCCACTGTGACCAAAGATAGCGGACATCCCCTCACCCTCCACTGTGACCACAGATACCAGACATCCCCCCTCCACTGTGACCACAGATAGCGGACATTCCCCCCCTCCACTGTGACCACAGATAGCAGACATTCCCCCCCCTCCACTGTGACCACAGATAGCGGACATTCCCCCCCTCCACTGTGACCACAGATAGCGGACATCCCCTCCCCCTCCACTGTGACCACAGATAGCGGACATTCCCCCCCTCCACTGTGACCACAGATAGCAGACATTCCCCCCTTCACTGTGACCACAGATAGCAGACACTCCCCCCCCTCCACTGTGACCACAGATAGCAGACATTCCCCCCTCCACTGTGGCCACAGATAGCAGACATTCCCCCCTCCACTGTGGCCACAGATAGCAGACATTCCCCCCTCCACTGTGACCACAGATAGCGGACATTCCCCCCTCCACTGTGGCCACAGATAGCAGACATTCCCCCCACCACCACCACCACTGTGACCGCAGATAGCGGACATTCCCCCCCCTCCACTGTGACCACAGATAGCGGACATTCCCCCCCTCCACTGTGACCACAGATAGCGGACATCCCCTCCCCCTCCACTGTGACCACAGATAGCAGACATTCCCCCCTCCACTGTGACCACAGATAGCAGACATTCCCCCCTCCACTGTGACCACAGATAGCAGACATTCCCCCCTCCACTGTGACCACAGATAGCAGACATTCCCCCCTCCACTGTGGCCACAGATAGCAGACATTCCCCCCTCCACTGTGGCCACAGATAGCAGACATTCCCCCCTCCACTGTGGCCACAGATAGCGGACATTCCCCCCTCCACTGTGACCACAGATATCGGACATTCCCTCCCCCTCCACTGTGACCACAGATAGCGGACATCCCCTCCCCCTCCACTGTGAACACAGATAGCCGACATCCCCCCCTCCACTGTGACCACAGATAACAGACATTCCCCCCTCCACTGTGACCACAGATAACAGACATTCCCCCCTCCACTGTGACCACAGATAGCGGATATTCCCCCCCTCCACTGTGGCCACAGATATCGGACATTCCCTCCCCCTCCACTGTGACCACAGATAGCGGACATCCCCTCCCCCTCCACTGTGACCACAGATATCGGACATTCCCTCCCCCTCCACTGTGACCACAGATAGCGGACATCCCCTCCCCCTCCACTGTGAACACAGATAGCCGACATCCCCCCCTCCACTGTGACCACAGATAACAGACATTCCCCCCTCCACTGTGACCACAGATAACAGACATTCCCCCCTCCACTGTGACCACAGATAGCGGACATCACCCCTCCACTGTGACCTCAGATAGCAGACATTCCCCCCCTCCACTGTGACCACTGATTGCAGACACCCCCCCTCCACTGTGACCACAGATAGCGGACATTCCCCCCCCTCCACTGTGACCACAGATATCGGACATTCCCCCCTCCACTGTGACCACAGATAGCGGACATTCCCCCCCCCCCCTCCACTGTGACCACAGATATCAGACATCCCCCCCCTCCACTGTGACCACAGATAACGGACATCCCCCCCCCCTCCACTGTGACCACTGATAGCAGACACCCGCCCTCCACTGTGATCACAGATAAAGGGCATTTTTCCTCTCACTGAACACTCACTGCCCCTTCTCCACCATTTGCCCTCCTGTCCCCTCACTGCCCCCTGTTCACCCTGATTATGCCTGTCCCCCACTGCTCTCCTTCACCTTACTGTCCCCCCACTTCCCCCTGTACCCCTTTGCGCCCTGTTCATCCTATGTCCCTCACTCCCCCCCTGTCCAGCCCCTGTCTTCCCAATGCCTTTCACCATTGCCCCCCCCATCCTCCCCACCACCCCATCCCCCACTGCACACTTTCCATCCCATGTCCTCCCCTCCCACACTGATCAGATATAAGATAAATGTAAAGTGGGGTGATAAGATGATGATTGTAGAGATATGTGAATTGAGTGCTGTTACAGATTTGGGTGTGAATAGTCAGCTCTTGGGTCTAGGATTGAAGGAACTGACACGTGGTTGGTAATGACCCCCCTGACAGGCTTGTGTACAGACAAAGGAGGGTCACTGTCACCTCACTGGACCTTTCATCTGTAGAATCAGAGGGGGGATGGGATGTTGTGTGATCTCAGATGGGGGCAGAAGAACGTCTACTGTGTCCTGTGTACAGAATCCCTGAGAGCCACAAAACGATTGTATGGAGTCTGATCAGCAGATTGCATGCAGATCGTAATCCAGCAGATCTGTGTGTGTATGGTGTCCTTGCAGACCAGGCAGAGGAGAAATCTTTACAACACGCAGCTCTTTATTGTGGTTTGTTTGTTTTGTTGGTTACTGGTTTGCGCGGGTTTGGAACCTTTGGTTCCCATATTTTCTTTCAGAGGAGGAATCGCCATGTAGTGGAAATCGATCGTAAGTCATGTGTCAGGTGTGGGGGCAGAGGCGGCTCTTTAATTAGGCAAATTAGGCGGTCACCTAAGGCCTCGCACTCACAGGGGGGCTCGCGGCCGCCTAACTTACCCGATGCATTTCTCCAGTTTTGAGGGACAGAGGACCTTAACGCTGCTGTGCTCAGGCAGCATTTTGAGCCCTGACTCAGGAGCGGGGCAGCTAGCGTCCCTAACAACCAGTGAATATCGGTGACACCACCCCTTGTGACGTCAATGACCCAGCATGCCCTCAGTCAATGATGTCATACGGGGGTGGGTTCAACGGGTGGCCCTCACCCCTTAGTTATTAAAGAGCAGAATCTGGGGCCTTCCAGATTCCGATAAGCCCCCTGCCGAAGACCCCCACAACCACCAGCCAGGGTTGTGGGAAAGAGGCTCTTGTACTTGAATTATTTTCCCCATCATGGGTGTGAGTGGGGCCTCCATGTCAAGTTTTGCCTAAGGCCTCACAAAGCCTAGAGCTGCCTCTGTGTGGGGTGTACATGGGGAGTGGGAAGAGTGAGTAAACGCAAGGATTTTAGCTTGTAGGGGAGCCTGAGGAACCCCAGAAGTGTGTGCTGATTAGGGTTAGACTAGATCTGACTGACTGATCCCCAACCCTTAGAGTGCACCAGATTGTATGTAAGATTTGTATCTGCCTGTGTGTGGTCAGCCAGCTAGATACGGGTGGAGTCTCCCTCTAGTGGTGATCAGAGGTATTGCAGGCTGTGCCGAGTCTATCACAGCTGGTATTACTGGCTAACAACAATATCCCTCTCCTTCCCTTCTCCACCAAACAAGGTCCTTGCCTCGGTTTTCCTGCTCTCATTGCCCGCCCACCTCTGACACCATCTTCCCAATTTGTCAGCTGGGGTTGAGGTTGCAGGCTTGATCTGTCGCCCTTTCCTTACCGCGACTGTGGACGGGGAGTGCCACCCCATTAATGCCACCCGTTAGTGCCACCTGTGTGTGTAGATAAAGGGAAACGCTGGCAATGCAATTAAGTCTGCTGCATCTGAAAAACCCTGAATACCAGGAATGAAAAGCGATTGATGGGGTAGAGGTGGGCTGATTCTATATAAAGGGTGGAAAAATCCACAGTGATATAAATTATAATGCACGATAATGTTATCCATTGTGAACACAATAGATAAATTGGAAACAAGTGTGTGGTCTAGATTGACCTGTGACACATGTGGATATACAAAATATCTTACTACTATATGCATGTGGCACCCTGATTTTTTGGCAGGGTGGTTGTTAAATTTGCCGAGTGATAGTTGGATTGGCCAATTGTTAGGAGGTCAAATGATTTCTCTCTAATTATGGAATTGCTGCACTTCCCTCTTCTGTCACTAGGTGGCCGGGTGTCTGGTGGCATTGGATAAGACGAGGGCATTGCAAGGTCAGAGTAGGAATGAATGGGGAATCTCGCCCAATGGGAAGGGATTTTCTTGAATTCCTTGGCCTGATGGGAGAACCTATATATTTGGGTGGAGTCAGGTGATCGGGGTTCTGTGCCACCCGGGTGGCTGTCTGGGTGAATGTGTGTTGTACTGCCCAGGGCTGCTAGGCCAGAGTTTGAGCCTATCCCGGGGGACATCTGGCTGCCAGGCTGTCTGAGAGCCTATCCAGAAGCAAGAGAGCAGCGCAGGGTTGGGATTGCGGCTTGCAGTCCAACCAGAAGTGACGGTTCTGCCGTAATCTGAGGTAGAGGGGAAGCTGTCGCCACTAAGGGACCATCCACATTATTACCAGGGACCACAGTTAGTAGCTGAAGCCAGTACCTGAGCAGTATTCTCACCAGCCTGGGACGTTGAAGAATTGAGAAACTTCAGCAATTGCCAAGCCAGGGACCCAGCCAGCGGATGTGATGCTTGCAAAGCAGCCTTGTGTGCCGAGCCAAGGACCGAGCAGGCAAGTGGGGTGACGTTTACGGGAGTATCTGTGAATTCCTAGCCAGGGACCCAGCAGGGAAGCGGGGTGATGTTTGAGGAGTATCTGTGAGTGCCAATGTAGGGACCCAGCAGGGAAGCGGGGTGACGTTTGAGGAGTATCTGTGAGTGCCAATGCAGGGACCCAGCAGGGAAGCGGGGTGATGTTTGAGAAGTATCTGTGAGTGCCAATGCAGGGACCAAGCAGGGAAGCGGGGTGATGTTTGAGGAGTATCTGTGAGTGCCAATGTAGGGACCCAGCAGGGAAGCGGGGTGACATTTGAGGAGTATCTGTGAGTGCCAATGCAGGGACCCAGCAGGGAAGCGGGGTGACATTTGAGGAGTATCTGTGAGTGCCAATGCAGGGACCCAGCAGGGAAGCGGGGTGATGTTTGAGGAGTATCTGTGAGTGCCAATGTAGGGACCCAGCAGGGAAGCGGGGTAAAGTTTGAGGAAGAAACTGAGAGAAGATTGGAAGAGCTCAGGGGATCCGGTGGCAGTGGATTGGCAAGTCTAGTGAGAGAGATTGGGAGCTCAGTTGAGTGAAGAATTACAAGGGGAAATTGTAGAGGAAGTGAAGAAGATCATTACAATTTAGAAACTGTTACAAGACTGTTGCCATAGGAGACAGCGGTCCTACTCATGCGGATGTGGTGTCTAGCTGGATGCCTTTCCCTGCATGGCTGTCTGCCTATACAAGTCCCGGAGTCTGACAATACATGTGGGGATTGGGGTAGTGAAACCTCATGGTTGATCAGTGGCTTTACTGCCCCTCAACTGCTACCTACTCTAGCTGCAGAGGCAGCAGCTTGGGGTGTACACATGCCATGGTGGCAATGCCCACTGATGGTGACCCCTTCAATGAATAGGGTTTCTTGTGTGGGGTCCAAAGGGTTTAAAGCAGGTGTTGATGAGGCAATACTATGACTCAATGCCTGTGTAATGCCCTCTGAAGAGCAAACATGAATGGCTGTTCAGAGAACATTGCACATGTGAACAAGTCCTTATGGTACTGTAATCATTGTGGTGGTGATCAGGGACACTGTAACTGGTGTGGTGGTGATCAGGGACACTATGAATGGTGTGGTAGTGATTATGGGTAATATGACTGGTGTGGGGCTGATCAGAGACTCTGTAACTGGTGTGGTGGTGATCAGGGACACAATGACTGGTGTGGTGGTGATCAGGGACACAATGACTGGTGTGGTAGTGATTATTGGTAATGATTGGTGTGGTGGTGATCAGGGACACTGTGACTGGTGTGGTGGTGATCAGGGACACTGTAACTGGTGTGGTGGTGATCAGGGACACTGGGACTGGAGTGGTAGGGATCAGGGACACTGGGACTGGTGTTGTAGGGATCAGGGACACTGGGACTGGAGTGGTAGGGATCAGGGACACTGGGACTGGAGTGGTAGGGATCAGGGACACTGGGACTGGTGTGGTGGTGATCAGGGACACTGGGACTGGTGTTGTGGTAGGGATCAGGGACACAATGACTGGTGTGGTAGTGGTTATTGGTAATATGACTGGTGTGGTGGTGATCAGAGACTCTGTCTTGCATACACACGGTCACACCAAATTCCGACGTACAACACTACAACTAGGGATGAGCTGAACACCCCCCGTTCGGTTTGCACCAGAAATTTAACGAACACACCAAATGTTCGTGTGAACTTTAGAACCCTGTTAAAGTCTATGGGACGCGAACGTTTGAAATCTAAAGTGCTAATTTTAAAGGCTAATATTCAAGTTACTGTCCTAAAAAGTGTTTGGGGACCTGGGTCCTATCCCAGGGGAGTGTTTGGGGACCCGGGTCCTGCCCCAGGGGAGTGTTTGGGGACCCGGGTCCTGCCCCAGGGGAGTGTTTGGGGACCCGGGTCCTGCCCCAGGGGAGTGTTTGGGGACCTGGGTCCTGCCCCAGGGGAGTGTTTGGGGACCCGGGTCCTGCCCCAGGGGAGTGTTTGGGGACCCGGGTCCTGCCCCAGGGGAGTGTTTGGGGACCCGGGTCCTGCCCCAGGGGAGTGTTTGGGGACCCGGGTTCTGCCCCAGGGGACATGTATCAATGCAAAAAAAAAGTTTTAAAAACTACAGTTTTTTCAGGAGCAGTGAATTTAATAATGCTTAAAGTGAAGCAATACAAGTGAAATATTCCTTTAAATTTCATACCTGGGGGGGGGGGGGGGTGTATAGTATGCCTGTGAAATATCGCATGTTTCCCGTACTTAGAACTGTCCCTGCACAAAGTGTCATTTCTGAAAGAAAAAAAGTCATTTAAAAATGAGTCGCGGCTATAATGAATTGTCGGCTTCTGGCAATTCAGAGAAAATTCATTCATAAAAAAAAAAGTGTGGGGTCCCCCCAAAATTCAATTACCAGGCCCTTCAGGTCTGGAATGGATATTAAAGGGAACCCCGCCGTCAATTAAAAAAAAATTATGTGGGGTTCCCCCCAAATATCAATTCCAGACCCTACGGGTCTGGTGTGGATTTTAAGGGGAACTCCACCCCAAATAAAAAAAAATGGCGTGGAGTTCCCCCAAATATCCACACCAGACCCCCTTATCTGAGCATGTAACCTGGCCGGCCGCAGAAAATAGGGGGGATGAGAGAGTGCCCCCCCCCCCCTGAACCGTACCAGGCCACATGCCCTCAACATGGGGAGGATGTCCCCATGTTGATGGGGACAAAGGCCTCATCCCCACAACCCTTGCCCGGTGATTGTGGGGGTCTGTAGACGGGGGGCTTATCAGAATATGGATGACCCCTTTAACAAAGGGGACCCCCAGATCCTTCCCCCCCATGTGAATTGGTAATGGGGTACATTGTACCTCTACCATTTCACAAAGGAAGTGTAAATAATTGTAAAAAAAAAACACACACACACACCGTGGAAAAACATCCTTTATTAAAAAAAATCCAGCGGTGGTAATCCACTCTCGATCCCGGGGGCTCCAACGTTGTCAGTATCCAGCGATGGGTGATCTCCTCTCCACCGGGGTCCAGCGATGAGAAGATCCATCCAGGTCCAGGATTCAGAGCGCAGCATCGCCGGCCACCTGTCTCCACCGGAGACAGCCTGTCGAATGACGCGGCTGGAGCTAGTGACATTTCTTATGTAGGTAAGGCGGGGCCACTCATCACGTGACCCTGCCCCCCTCTGACGCAAGGGGGAAGCCTGGGCTTCCCCAGTGACGTAGCAGAGGGTGCGTCAGAGGGGGATGGGGTCACGTGATGGGTGGCCCCGCCTTACCTATATAAGAAATTTCTGGGAATTTCGCATTCGTTTTAACAAACGATAACGAATGCACAGAATCTGAAAGATCCGACATAAAAAATGCTTTGTTTTCGTTTCGTTGTGACAACAGTACGATATAGATAGAAGATTCCACATGACAATGGGGTGGATTCAGTAAGCAATTGCGTCTGCATAACCATAGTTACGCAGCGCAATTGCTTAGTTGCGCCGGCGTAACGACTTTTCTGTATTCAGAAAGCTTGTTACGCCGACTGCAGCCTAAGATATGACTGGCATAAGGCTCTTATGCCGTCGTATTGTAGGCTGCATTCTTACGATGGCCGCTAGGTGGCGTTCCCGTAGTGGTCAGCGTAGAGTATGCAAATTGCATACTAACGCCGATTCACAACCGTACGCGCGCCCTACGTATGCAGTTTACGTCGTTTCCGTTCGTCAGGTTCCACATAAGGCTGCTCCTGCTATTAGCAGTGGCAGCCAATGCTAAGTATACCCGTCGTTCCCGCGTCGCGATGTTTGAAAATTACGTTGTTTGTGTAAGTGAATCGTGAATGGCGCTGGACGCCATTTACGTTCACGTTGAAGCAAATGACGTCCTTGCGATGTCATTTGCCGCAATGCACGTCGGGAAAGTTTCCCGACGGAGCATGCGCACTACGTTCGGCGCGGGAGCGCGCCTAATTTAAATGATCCATGCCCCCTACGGGATCATTTAAATTACGCGCCCTTACGCCTGGCATTTTTAAGGAGCGCCCGTGCAAATTACGTAGCTACTGCTTCATGAATGAAGCGTAGCGCACGTAATTTACGGAGGCGCAGTGTTAAAACGGTACGCTTCGCCTCCGTAAGAGGGCGCAATTCGTACCTGAATCCACCCCAGTGACAATAGTGATCTGTGCGTATCGAATCTGCGGTTGAATGTGCCTAACCTAACTCTATTTAGTCCAAGATTATTCTACAAAGAGAGAAAAGATTCGACATTATAGAGACATGAAGATTCAACGAAGCAACTAAAAACATACGATCGCCGCGAGCGAACATTTATGGTCAAATGCTCCGCCCATAGGCTAGGAAAGAATTCTAATGTTGGTTGACTAGTAATAATAATTAATAAAAATAATTTATTACTAGTCATACAACATTAGAATTCTACTATAGCTTGTGGGCGGAGCATTCGACCGGAAATGTACGATCGCGGCATCGTACAGTTTAGCTGCTTCGTTGAATCCTCTTATACCGCGTACACACGTTTGAAAATTCTGACAAGAAAGCCGTGAATTTTTTTTCCAACGGAATATTGGCTCAAACTTGTGTTGCGTACACACGTCACACACAATTCCGACCGTCAATAACGCGGTGACGTACAAGACGTACAATGAGCCGAGAAAAATGAAGTTCGAAAGGCAGTGCGGCTCTTCTTGATTCCGAGCATGTGTGGATTTTTGTGTGTCGGAATTGCATACAGACAATTGGAATTTCCGACAAGAACTTTTCTTGTTGGAAAAATTGAGAACCAGCTCTCAGATTTTTGTTGTCGGAAATTCCGACAGAAAAAGTCAGATGGAGCTTACACATGGTCAGAATTTCCAACCAGAAGCTCACATCGGACATTTCTTGTCGGAAAATCCGATCGTGTGTATGCGCCATTAGAGCATTCAACAGACACCATAAGCTTTCAATTAACAGATTTGACCTTAATTCATTTGGATTTTCAAACGAACGCATTTTTTACGAAACAAAATAAATAAAAACGAATTTCAGGAGTAACTAAATAAATGTATTTTTCGGACGAAAACGAAATTCAGAAACAAAATATTTCAGTGTGCGCATGTCTATTGCAAACACATAACCTTCCAAAATGTATTTGATGCAGTGACGGTTCCCTGTTATTTTAATTTTGTATCTGTTTGGTAAATCTTCAATAAATTCTATTGAAAAAAAAAACATGGTGCCAGATTCACAAAGAGATACGACGGTGTATCTCCTGATACGCCATCGTATCTCTGAGTTCCGTCGGTCGGATCTATGCGACTGATTCATAGAATCAGGTTCCGCATAGATCTCCCTAAGATCCGACAGGTGTAAGTGACTTACACCATCGGATCTTAGGCTGCAATCTCACGCTGTCCGCTAGGTGGCGCTTCCGTTTGTATACGCGAGGAATATGCAAATGAGGAGTTACGCCGATTCAGAAACAAACGATCGCCCAGTGCTTTTTTTTTACGTCGTTTGCGTTCGGCTTTTTCCGGCGTATAGTTAACCCTGGGTCTATGAGGCACAGCCAATGTTAAGTATGGCCGTCATTCCCGTGACGAAATTTGAATTTTTTACGTCGTTTGCGTAAGTTGTTCGCGAATACGGATGGACGTAATTTGCGTAAACGTCGAAACCAATGACGTCCTTGCGACGTCATTTGGAGCAATGCACGCTGGGAAATTTCCGGACGGCGCATTCGCTGTTCGGTCGGCACGGGGACGCGCCTGATTTGAATAGTACACCCCCCCTAGCCGCAGAATTTTAATTCCGCTGGGGGATTTACGATACGCCGCCGCAAGTTTTGAGGTAAGTGCTTTCTGAATTAAGCACTCGCCTCAAAAACTTGCAGCGGCGGATCGTAAATCAGAAGATCTAAAGATCCGCGTAACCTATCTGAATCTGGTCCATGGAGATGTACAGATCCCCCTACAAATGTCTCTGTGGACCTCAGTGGACCTGTGTGTCTCCCAGAAGACAGCGGGGGGGGGGGGGGGGACAGAGAAGGCGTCGGACGTGGCGTAGGTCACTGCGGTGATCTATGCCTGGAAGTGGGAGCCAAATGTGACACCGGAGGAGGAGAGGACTTAAAAAAGCGGAAGGTCCATTTTTTTTTTTTTTTTTTAATTGTTTATTTATAAATTTTTCAAATCGTACAAAAAAGGTACAGATGAATAATTAACAGTATAAAGAGATACAGGTATACATTGTCTTAGTGAACTACTAAGCAAACAAAATCAGCATAAGTATTGGAATAGTGATGTGAAGAGACGATTGTCTTGAGTGGGAGTAAGGGAGTGCATCACAATATCAAAAGAGAAGACTCAGAAAATGGGCGCGATAACATCTGTCCAAGGGCCATGGAGGCAACATAATCATTCTATAAACATACTGTAAAATTGGACAGAAAAACAAGAATAAAACCCTGCATATAAAAGTGGTAAACACACTAGTGGGAAGCTTAGGTAAATGAAGCAAACTAACTTGATTCGTCTCCTTTAGACCCATAAACTGAGTCATCCCACACTGACCACGTATCAGAAAATTTATCTTCCGTACCCTCTACTGTAGCCGTCAGTTGCTCCATTTTCCTGATGTCAGCCACAGTAGAGAGCAGCTGTGGGATTGTTGGGGGCGAAGAGGACAGCCATAGTCTGGGGATGACCCTCTTAGCAGCCAGCAGTATAAAAGATATTAATCGGCGCAAGGCCTTAGGGACACCAGGGAACGGGAGACCCACCAAACAGATCATGGGCGTCAGGGTGACAGGGGCCTCCACCAAGTCTTCTAACAGTTTCTGGACTTGAAGCCAAAAGCGGTGAACAGGGGGACACTCCCAGAAGATGTGGAAGTGAGAGCCTACAGCGTTATTACACCTCCAGCATTGCTTTGGGACCGTTGGGTTGCGGGCATGTAATATGTCTGGGGTCCTATACCAATGCATCAGAACCTTGTATGCAGATTCCTTGTGGGCTACACATCGAGAAATCCTGGAGGTGTGCCTCCACACTCTCTCCCAATCTAATAGAGAGATGTCGTGTTGTAAGACCTGTGACCATTTTCTCATGTACAGGTGAGCATTCGCCACCATGGGGACTGCCTCGTGCAATATCTTGTAGATGGTAGAGATCATTTGGGGCTCATGAGGGCCTCTAGCGCATAGGGATTCAAAGTCGGTTGGCCTTTCCAAAGTCAAAGAAGGGGATAAAGTAGAAAAAAAATGTCTAATCTGTAGATATGAGTGGAAAAGCTTTTGGGGAATCTGATGCTGATTCTGCAGCTCAGGAAAAGTCAGAAGACGTCGGGTCACTGGGTTAACAAAGTGTCGTAGTTGGAAAAGACCTGCCTGAGTCCAAGGTAGCATGCGGTCGTAAGAGAGGCTATCTGGGATGTCTGGATTAAATAGAACGTTCACGAGTGGTGGGCTCGAAGAGGACAAGGAGTAGCGTTCAGAGCAACGTTTCCAAATAGATAACGTGAACAGCATGGGGGCTAAACAAAGTTTCCGCAATTGGGGCATATGAAGGGAAGCAGAGGGCCAAAGCATATAACAAGGGTGGACTGGAGTTGTGACATTCATTTCAATCTCTGCCCACCTATTTGGGGCTTTTCGAGAGGTCCAGGAGGTGAGAGCTCTCAGATGCGAGGCAAAATAATATTTAATGAAATCCGGGCCTCCCAATCCCCCCCTATTCTTCTGGGCTAGGACCACCGTCCCTGCCAGCCTATGGGAGGAATTATTCCAGATAAAGCGAAGACTCCTCCTTTGAAGGGTTTTAAGCAGCGTCATTGGGACTGCTACTGGTAGCGTTTCAAACAAGTATAACAATTTAGGCAGGACGGACATTTTAAGAACATTAATTCTTCCCAACATGGATAGAGGGAGGGCGGTCCAATGGGTCAGCAAACGGTTAATTTCTGAAAGCAAGGGAGGAAAGTTGGCCCGATATAGTGTGTCATAAGAGGCTGTGAGCTGAACCCCTAGATATGTAAGTGACTGTGAGCACCAATGGTAATTATACTTGCTTTGGAGGGAAGACAAGAGAGGTGGAGGGATGTTTATGGGTAACGCTTCTGTCTTAGCAGCATTAATTTTAAACCCTGAAAGGCATCTAAAGGCATCTAGAACGCTATGTAGATGTGGCAAAGTAGAGTGCGGGTGTGTGAGGGTGAGGAGGACATCGTCGGCAAATAGGGACAGTTTATATTCCGTGTGTCGAAGACGAACGCCTCTAATATCCGGACATTTCCGTATAACCGCAGCTAGGGGTTCTAAACTAAGGATAAAGAGCAGAGGCGACAGAGGACAGCCCTGTCTTGTACCATTGCTAAGGGAAAATGTACGTGATAGATGTGAGGAGAGTTGTACTTGTGATGTGGGCTTTGAATATAAGGCTTGAAGAGCTTGGACAAAGGGACCCGAGAATCCGTAGCGGGATAGAATTGCAAACATGAATGGCCAACTAAGGCGATCAAATGCTTTTTGGGCATCTAAACTAAGGATCAAGGCAGGGTTCTTGGTTTTGTTAAGTAGATCAATAAGGTCAATTGTCCGACGTGTGTTGTCGCCTGCATGTCGCATGGGAACAAATCCAACTTGGTCTCTATGAATTAGTGCTGGTAAAATTAGAGAGAGTCTATTTGCTAAAATTTTGGTGAAAATTTTATAGTCTGAATTTAGCAGGGCGATGGGACGGTAATTATCAGGGGAGGATGGGTCTTTACCCGGCTTTGGGATCACGGTTACAGAAGCATGCAAAAATGAGGAGTGCGGTAGTTTACCCTGAAGTAGCGAATGAAAGAGAGTTAGCATGTGTGGAGTGAGAATCTGCAAAAATGCTTTATAATAGGAATATGGAAGACCGTCTGGGCCCGGGGCTTTATGTGAAGGAAGGTGTTTAATTACTTCAGTCAGTTCCTCAGTGGAAATAGGTTGATTTAGTGAGGCACGTTGATCTAATGAGAGTCTTGGGAGATGTACGGATGATAGGAAAGCGTCTAGTCCGTCTTGTGAAAACTGGGTCTGCGGGTCAGAGCTCAAGCAATTATAAAGTTTTTTGTAATAATCTCCAAAAACTTCAGACATGGTCCGGGGACAATATGTAGGCGAGCCATCTGGCTGTATTATATGATCAGGGATATTTAGAAAAGGGCGGGGTTTAAGCTTATGGACAAGCATTCTGTGTGGCTTATCCACATACTCATAAAATTTTTGCTTGGACCATAATATTGACTTCGAAATTTTGTTTGTATCTACGGACTTAATGCGATTGCGGATAGCAATCACCACACGCAAGCGACTCACCGTAGGAGAGCGGAGCAACTGTGCCTCCGCTGTCCGCAGCTGGGCCACAAGCTCCGATCTTAGTTTAATAGAATCTCGTTTCAGGCACGAGCCGGCTGAGATGCACTCGCCCCTAAAAAAAGCCTTATGAGCTTCCCATACAGTAGATATGTCAGGGCCTGAGCCTACATTTAAATCAAAAAACTCTTCCATGTTCCGGAGGAGCTTAACCTTAGTTTCAGCATGTCGTAAAAGAGACTCGTTGAGTCTCCAGTGACAAGTCTTAGGTGAGGCTGTCTGGAGCGCTAGGCTTAAGGTAATGGGGGCATGATCAGACCATGTTATAGGGTCTATTTCAGAGGAGACTATGTTAGGTAGCAGGGGAGCAGTTACTAGGAAATGATCTAGGCGAGAATATAGCTTGTGCGGGGGGGAAAAGAAAGTATATTGACGTTGAATAGGGTGTTTCACTCTCCACGCATCAAAAAGATTATGGGACCTAATCAATTTACGGAAGGAGGTGGATAATTTAAGAACCTGAAGAGAGGGGGTCTGGTGAAATAAAACACGTCTGTCTCTGCTAGGAGACATACACATATTGAAATCCCCACCGATAATCGTGAAAGGCTGAGAAAAAGAACGCAGCCGTTCAAGAACCCCGGTGAGAAAGCCAATCTGCCCTGAATTGGGAGCGTAAACATTAGCTAAGGTAAAGGAAGCATTCAGATGGGTACAGCTCAGGAGGACAAACCTACCCTTGGGGTCTAGACTTGAAGCAAGGATTCGTAAGGGGCAAGAACGCTTAATCAATATGGCTACTCCAGCCTTCCCAGATGGGTCCGAGGCCATATAAACTGTGGGAAACAATCTAGATGCAAATTTAAAGGAACCTCCTGGGCGGAAATGTGTCTCCTGAACCATCACCACATCAGCTCCAGAGGATTTGAATTCCTTCAGCGCCAGCCAGCGCTTTCGTAGGGAATTCAAGCCCTTGACATTGCAAGAAAAAATCTTTAAAGCCATAGTACATACATGGGTAGAAAAGCAAAAAATATCTGAATACAATTCACGGGAAGGAGGTATTCCAACCCAAGGACAACTGAAAAAAACATATACACATCAGCATTTCTGAGCGGTAAGACAATGTATGAGGACATTATAACCTGTGTCAAGATAAGAAACCAATAACAGGTCAAAAAAGGACCTGAGAAAAATTGAAGAGGTTTGGCAAAAATAAACAGTAAGAAAAATAGGATACCTACATCAGAAAAAAACAAAAAAAACATGTTTTGAAAGCCTGAAGGAAAAAAGTCCTTCAGGGGACCAAGGTGGAACACCTTGGAGATATAGAGAAACATGACGGTCAGCAAGAGCGACGGGTCGTGGCCCGCTCCTGTAGAAAGTTATTAGCCTCGGATGTAGTCAATTAACCTAGTGCAGAACTTAGCACCTCAAACTGAAACAGCAGGAAAAATAAAAAATAAAAATTTGTGTGGATGGGTTGTAGAGGAGAGCCCTCCCCGCAGACACCAGAAGAGGATGGTCGTGATCCTAGGCATCTGGGTATCAAAAAGAACAAACAAGGGGATGTATATCAAGGTTTCGGATTTCAGGTGGGGGGTCTAGATAAATTAGAGCGTTGTGGAGTGGAGAAAGCCTTCTGTTGTCTTCGCCGAACCGGGGTCCAGATAGCAGCGGGGGCCAGAAGGGGTCTGGTGGCCATAGCAGGCGGTGGGAGCTGTAGTTCCTCCTCCGGAACAGGTGGTAGGCCCAGGTTGCGGGTGAAATTTTCACATTCGTGGAGATCCCTAATGGAGTATTGTGTGCCATCTTTGGACGCTGAGAGCCTGAATGGAAAGCCCCATCTGTAGGTGACTTGATGTTGCTGAAGGTGCATTGTGATTGGGCGAAGGTTGCGTCTTTTAGCCAGGGTAATGGGAGAGAGATCATTGAAGATCTGGATCTTGGAACCTTTGAAATCAATGCGGTTCTTGTTGCGTGTAGCTGTTGTTAAGGCTTCCTTGCTATCATAATAGTGGAAACGGACTATTATGTCCCTCGGGTTGGATCCAGGAGGGGGTTTGGGGGCCAGAGATCTGTGTGCTCTGTCTAAGCGCCAGTCTATGTCAGGTATGCGAGGAGCAAGCGTAACAAATAGATCTAGTAGATAGACCCGCAGGTCCTTATCGCTGACAGTTTCAGGGACCCCGCGGATCCTTATGTTCGAACGCCGCTCTCTGTTCTCCAAATCTTCTTGTTGGAGTTGGATTTGGGAAACTGTGTGCTTAAGATAGGCGTTTTCCTCTTCCAGAGCAT